>NW_009622746.1:39105-46198 GCF_000690535.1 Cariama cristata
AGCTGTCTCCCTCTCTCTGGTTCTCTCTCTTTCTCTCTGCATTTTGAGGTAAAAAGAAGAAAAGCCAGAAATATCACACTGAGAAGAAACAAACTTTCTCTTTTTAATATATCCTAAGAGGCAGTTGCTGCACTATCTCCTGCTTTGTGGTGGAGAAAGAGTGAACAAGAGCACAAGGAATGCACAACGCTAATACGACAACTAAATGGACTGCAAAACGTTGTAACTCAGCCTTTGCAAGACTGGCATTTTTGTTAGGCTAATGAATGAAAATATTTAAAGGCAATAATTTTCCAAGTATTTCCTATGTTACTGAGCCTACCTGCATAAATAGAAGGTTGATCCATCATTTTGTATATTAGTCAGTTTATAGTTCAGTTAATTTTGGATCAGCAAAATAGATTTATCTCTGTTAGTGTGACGGCGTTATGGTGATGACTGGGAAAGCTGTTCGTATCATGAATAGTAGTGTTTGTCCAGGTGACAAAATCAGGGCAAACAGAACTAATTCGGCTTCCTTGAACTGCTCAGCATCTTCTGACAATGCAAACGCAGTTGACCTTATTAGCGTTTGTGCAGAACGTAATTTCTGAGGTACGGTGCAGACTTCTTCCTTTCGGGGGAGATGGTAGAGGAGGCTGAAGGAAAAAGCGCAAAGATAGATCTGAACTTTGAAAAGGGGAATGTCAGAGAAACAGCATTGGATGAGGTGGCTGCAAATGCGAAGGTACCCAGGGTAAACTGTTAGTGGCATCATTCGTGCAGCAAGACGTGTGACAAACAGAAAAGGATCCAGAAAGGCAAAGAGTAAAACAAAATGCTGGAAGAGGAAGGTTTGCAAAGTCCCTAAGTAGAAGAGGAATCCTCCAGACTTTGGAAACACAGCCCTGGAGAATGTTAAAATCCAAAAGCGTAAGTTTTTGTGAAATCATTCATATTTTACTTGGTCACAAGGTGCTGGTGAGATTTCTGCCTTGGGCTACTGCTTCACTGTTGAGAGACTCCTCACTGAGTCTGAGGAAATTAAAAGGGAGTCCTGGAACGGGTTAGTTTGAAATGCAGCAAGTCCCTTTGTCCGACTGGTACATCCAAAGATTATGAAGGATCTTGACTATGATGTAATTTAGCTGCTAGCAGAAATAATGACATCTCTGTCTTTGTCACACTATATTTTAATTTTTTAAAATATTTTAAAATACTTACTGTTGTTTAAAATATTAACTGTTGTGAGATAGCAACATTTACAGGTTACATAGAGTTATTTGCATTGCTTTGGGCTGTAGACGGCTTGAGAATTTTAAGTCCAGTAGAGCTCAGTTTGCTGGACTGGCCCAGTAAGCAACTTCTAGGACACATCTCACCCTTTGCTTTTTCTTGTGTAATCAGTCAGTTCCTGGAACAACTTGGTGTGGTCACTTTGTCCTTCCACCTGCCACCTATCCTGTGGGAGAAGGGAGAGATACAACTCAAGATACTGCTCAGTGGAGTTACCATAGAGCTGGCAACTTAGCCACAGCTTAGGGAAGATTAGACCACCTGAAATTTTGTGACAGATGACATTAATTTTCAGAACATTTCGGTGTCGCCGGGAATTTGAATTGTTAAGGCACCTTGCATAGTCCAACAAAGTGAGTTTTGTCTTTCTGTGAAAATTGGTTATTAAATAATCAAATTATAGTAGGATGGAGTTTTCTAGATTCATTTTCAGTGCTACTTTAATTAGCTGAGTCTGTGAGTCGTTTTGCTTCCCTCGGTTGTCAGATGTACATTCTTTGTAAAAAATCAAAGAGATTCTTTTAAAGATCCTGAACCAACCGGAGTAAAGCAGATGTTTCTTTTCCAACCTTCTAACATCACGATACTGGAATCTCTTGCTTTGAAAGTGCTATCCAGAAGTAACCTCCAGTGGCTTTAGAGTTCTACCAGTACCTATAGCAAGTCCAACTTCTCATACTTCAACTTGAGCTTCAGTCAAAGGCTCAGCCATTGCCCTGCTACAGAATGACAGCCCATGTTCTGAAAATGTCTTGATCAGGTTTCCTGGGAGTTTTGTTAAACTAGCAACATTAGAAACCTGCAGTGTTAGTACTAAATGTGATGAAGGGAACATCTTACATTATCAATATCTTTCTGCAACAGTATTGACTATTTGGTTTGTACAACAAAAACCTGAGATTGGAAATAATTCTTTCTTTTGCTCCTCGTATATGCATCAAGTCGTCATTGCTGGGATTGGATTATCCTCAGTTATTACAGAAATCAAAGCGACTGTAGTTCTGGAAAGCTGCTTTGACGATAAGGATGTAGGAATGGACGGTGGGTAGGTTCCCTGCAGATAGAAGTCAGCACAGCTTCATTAACCTCGTACAATTGTTCTGATTTATAGACTTTTCTCAGCTACTGAATGTAATCAGATGTGGTGCGATGGTGGGATCTCCCCCTTTCCTACTAGGTTAGTGTTTTCAAATTAACATAAAGCTTGAGCAGTCTTACCGTTGATGAGTTCAATTTGCATACATCAAGTCAAATTAAATAGCAACAAAATACATTTTGAGCAAAAATAACATCACTGTTAGTAAATTATAGTTGTCTTACAAAGTAGTGGGCCTCCTGAGCAGGACCTTCAGTGCAAAGTCACTGAACAGGTTCAAGTTGCTCCTCTTGGACTGAATTTTTTAGCTTCTTGACTGTTCTAGTATTCATCTCTTTGAGAAAAAATAACTTCAGAATACCTTATCTTTTGATTATCATGCGTCTTTTAGGAATTGAGACATTTCAGATTGAAAATTGAAGACTCTGAAATCTGGGATGTTTAAAGGGATTGCAATCTTGAATGATAATTTTATGGATAATAGTTTAAAAACTGACTAAAAAACATTTTATTTACCAAAACTAGCTTGTGAAACTCACCCCAAGTTACCACAGAGGCTAAGAGGTCAGCAGATTTCAGAGATGGGTGGTTTTAGATATTCAGATTTATTATAATAAAGAGGAATGCCCCCAAGCTTGGGTTTCATGGAGAACTCAGACACTTGTGTTTCAGGACTGAACCCAACTTTCAGCTCTTGGTACCCTTACAAAACTGTGGGTGAATTATCTCAGTGCTGTTTCTCACAGTTTTCCCTTCAAAGCATACAGCATCAGGGTACCATTGGAGTCTGCTCTGCCTTTGTATGACCTTTAATCAGGTGCAGCATACTGTATTTATGTTGTGTAACTGACTCACACTTGGAATGGATGGGTGATTTTAGGTATTTGGTTACCAGAGTATGCATAATTCTACAAATGCAATTCTACAAGTGGTAATACATGTAAATACAGTTGAAATAATGAACAGTATGAAGGGAGAGGAGATGAGACAAGAGAAGAACAGAAGAAGGGGCCAAAGAACCACTTCAAAATAAGTACTTGGGATTTTTTTTTGAATTACTATTATTATCATTTAGCATTTGTATTCAGGGGTTAAAAAAAACCACTGTAACTTGCTCATTACCTTTTTCCAACCTACCCTCAGACCTCCTAGGTCTGCAAATACCTGAAAAATATGAATTCAGGCAGCTAAAACACAACCTTTTAATTTCTCTGTTGGATCCTTCAGGCATCCCCTGTGGCTCAACCTGTTTTCTGAAGGTCAAGAGAGTTTTATTCGTCTGAGATAAGTAGCTTGAGTGTGGCATTTATAACTTGAGTAATGTTATGGATGATAACACCATTAGACATTTTTACAGCTTCAGCAGGAGTTCAGCCAGCAGGACTATCAGCCTGATAAATGCTTTTCATCTTAAAGGTTGTATTGCTACAATAACGCCGAAACTTAAAGCTGCTCCTTGAAACCTGTAGCCTGGCTAAAGAGATGAAGAGTGCCCTCTGACATTTCTCTGGATTGCAAAAGAGCTCTCTTAGGTGCCAGTGCAAGAATTAAGATGCCCACATGCGGCTGCTCTGATCTGAATTGGAATTTACTGGAGGACTTTATAATTTTAAATGAACTGGGGGCAGTGCTACTCGAAAGAATTAGCTTTAGATTGAGATGAGACTGAACTCTGATTGATGAGTCTCAACATTTTGTTCCTACCCAATTATAAAGTGTGTCTACAGGATTTTAAGAGGCAGAACTCTTATACTGCTATTTTCAGAAACAGTAGAGAGTTTCACCTCCCCTGTCTGGCTATTTTGCAGTTATAAAAATCCTAGGAGACTGGTAAAAAACTAATCTATAGAGTAGGCTGAAAGTGGTGTGAGAAGCTAGCAGTGACAACCAGTAGGATTTTGGCTTTGTAGAAGGACGTTTGCTTTGTAGAGATCTGAAAGAGAGTGGTTATGTTCTGAAGGTATACGGTGAAAGTGGCTGTGCGGTGATGATACCTGTAAAAACAGTTGAAATAGTGAGCAGAGTGAAAGGAGACGGGATGATACAAGTGGAAGAAGAGTAGGATAAAGGACCATGAAGGAAGGGAGTGTGAGATGAGCAAAAGTTGAGTTCTTGCTTTTATATCTAAGGATAGTAATCTGAGGCTTGTAGCAAACTTTGACCGCTGTTTTAACCCAGCAGCTATTTAACACAAAAATATTTGTAACATGTAATGATTACAGTTAAGGCAGCCAGATACTGTTTTTTCGTTGCTTCTGATAATGTGAAACAACTCTGTTGATTTTCTTAAGATTTTAATGACTTCACTGGAGTTCCTGTGTTAAACTGCTATTCTGGTTTACAACCTTTGGCATTTCCTAATCATCACTTTGATCATAGGAAAAATTTTAGTACTTCTTATTTTTGACGGAGACCTTTGAAGCCATGCTTTTCCTTTCTGAAACTTTCAAAAGTGCAACCATGGCAATCGCTTCCTAGGTGAGTACTATTGTATAAGTCTGATACAATACACGGCTTGAATGCTGCAATTCCAGCACGACATCTCAGAAGGAAGATAGAAAGGAAGACCTCTGACAGCAGAGGTCAACAAGAGGCTTTGAACAACAACTGTACAGGGAGATGCTAAGTAGGCTATGATTCTTCAGCTTGGAAAAGAGATGACTAAGGGATTAGATAATAGAGGTTTATAAAATTGTGACCAGTGTCGAGAACGTAAGTAGGGAACAATTATTGTGTATTTCTTTTAGTGTTAAGAGGTAAAGGTTACCAAGTGGAATTATCAGTTATCAAAGAAGAGGGAGTATTTTTTGCTGGAAGCTACAGGATTGTGCAGGGGAGGTGCTTGCTCAGTGCATCCCGTTCTTTTACTCTTCCCCAAACACTTGACCACTGTTAGAGTTATGATCCAAGGCTTGATGAATATTTGATCTGGGCGTATAATTGTTAGAGTCTTAAATTTGCAAGCACTGGAAATAGGTGGTAGACTGAAGGGTAAGTATAAGATTTGACCTTCCTTTTAGCTTCATTTTTAATGCTGGCTAGTTTTCAAGTTGATGAGTGCCTTTAAACTTGCTTTAAAACATATTTGCCTCATATGGAATTACCTGATAGCAACAGCAGCCTTGGCTAATGCATTTATCGTTTTGTGGATTTATTAATCCTTATTTCCTGATGTTTTTCTGAGATTCATCAAATATGCAGTATCTTAACCTGCTTAAAGCCTCAGTACAGAAAGTGCTTATAAAAAAGAAATTGTAGGTTCCAGTCAGTCTGACATGAATCAGCGTGCATTGGCTACGGCGAGTAGTGTAGGGGCAAGAAAAAAACTTACATTATCCATTTTTTATTTGAAACGATGGGTTGAACCTCTTCTTCATCTCTCCCTGAATGTGTAATATGTTGCCTTCCTCTTGGGCTATAATAATCTACTTCCAGTTGACTGATAATACTGCTTTTTGTCTCTGTTTTTGGAAGATGTTCTCCCACCTGCTCTGAGCTCACCAGCTGAATAACCTGTCCTCCTCTATTCAGCTTTCTATTTCTCACAAGCTGTTTGAAATCTCTGCTAAGACCTCGCTTTTGTCGGCTGTGCCTTTTGATATTATTATGACTGATGCACAGCTCGGTTTCTGCCACCAATTTCAGAAGTTTCTGTATAATCCAAGAATACTGCAGAATCTGTGGTAGCCCTTCTGCCAGCTCGCTTTAGTTGTAGTAATGGCCAAGTTCAAATAAAGTGTAATGGCTCATATTAAAAAGAACAAAAGGCACCCCACCATGAACGATTACTTGCTCACAGATTTTAGGCACATATCTCTGGACCCTGCTGCTTTAAATTCTTTCTTTATACACATCTTTGGTTGCAGTGTCCTGTTGTGACACCATTTCTCATCCCTGCCTGCTTTGCTTTCAATTAATTTCCAGCGTAGCTAGTTAATTACAAGATGCCTTCAAAGAGGAGTCCAGTGGCTGATGTTTGGTGGGACTGAGGACTGTTCTGTTATTTTCAGGTACTGTTTGGCACTGCTGATGGACAGGTTATCGTCATGGACTGCCATGGCCGAATGCTGGCCCACGTGCTCCTTCACGAGTCAGATGGCATCCTCAGCATGTCCTGGAACTACCCCAGCTTCTTGGTGGAAGACAGCAGTGAGAGCGACACGGACTCTGACGACTATTCCCCCCCCCAAGGTAATGTTTTGGCCACATCCTTCTGTTTCAGCTTTGCAAGGGCTACAAAAACATCTCCAATGCCAGGGAGTTGTCACAGCTGTATTAAAACAACAGGATGACCACAGTTCACAGAATCACAGAATCAATTTGATTGGAAGAGACATCTGGGATCATCGAGTCCAACCTTTGCCCTAACACCCCGATGTCAACCAGACCATGGCACTAAGTGCCACGTCCAGTCTTTTGTTAAACCCCTCCAGGGATGGGGACTCCACCACCTCCCTGGGCAGCCCATCCCAACACCTAACGACCCTTTCTGTGAAGAAAGGCCTCCTCATTTCTAGCCTGAACTTCCCCTGGCGCAGTTTCAGACTGTGCCCTCTTGTCCTGTCACTGGCTGCCTGAGAGAGGAGACCGACCCCCACCTGGCTACCCCCTCCTGTCAGGTCGTTGTAGAGAGCGATCAGATCTCCCCTCAGCCTCCTCTTCTCCAGGCCAAACACCCCCAGCTCCCTCAGCCGCTCCCCATCAGACTTGTGCTCCAGAACC
>NW_009622746.1:46318-51022 GCF_000690535.1 Cariama cristata
ATCCCTGCCCTGGTCCTGCTGGCCACACCATTCCTGATACAAGCCAGGATGCCATTGGCCTTTCGAGCTGGTAGAGGCCAAAAGAGGGTTCATTCCTGTGGAGGTAGCATGGAGGATGGAGCAGAGTGCTGGTATGGGAGAGGGAGTTTGTCCCCAGCTCTGGCCCCAGCCTGGCTGCACGGCTGGCTGCAGGTCACAGCTCCTCTGTGCTGCTCTGCCGCTGTTCGCAGGCGTGAGATAATCAATCAAAGCTCAAAAAGTTTTTAGTGAGGGTGGGTGAAAAACGTTAGATAGGGGCGTATCAGGTTTCACTGATAAGCAGATGTGAGGTATTGCAATGATCCATATGTATGGAGGTACTCAGAGTGCAGTCACAGCAGTTAATGCTTTATTATATAGGTTCATGTGAAAAGACACCAGTACTAGACATAGCGGAAAGTACTACATCTTTAATTTTATCTCTGTCTCATGGGATTTCTGTAATGCTCATCATTATAGTCCCATCCTTGATAGTCATGACATAAAGAGCTCAATAAATTCCACAGAAGGATTGGAAATGAAAATATTTCCTGCAATTACACAGGATGGAAGACAGGTGACTGGAGCTGTATGGAGTTACTAATTCCCATGCTTCAGAGCACGTTGCTGGTTTGAGGGTCAGGAAGAAATCCTTCTCTCCTCCTAAGTGTAAATATAACTCATTGGGTGAAATGTTTTGGTTTTAAACTCTTTGGAAATCATCAGTAGGAAAGACCTAGGAGGCCTAGGTATCCATGCACAGTCAGCCCCATCCTTATTATTCAAGTAATGCTAATACTACTTCTTGTTAATGCTGTTCATTAGTCTATAAGATCTAGGTAAACTGTTTCGTGTTCCAGTGCATAAAGTCTGAACTAAATTAAGCACTGAATTAATATAACAGTGATTGTACAGTGAAAAATTTAAATATATAATATCTAGAAATAATTCTGAATTTGCATCTCAGATCTGAACCACTGAATTGAGGACTCTTGTAGTTTTAACTCTAATTCATATTCAGCCCAAAAATCTACTTTTCCCAGAATCGTGTATATATGTCAATACAATAAGCATATGTATTTAACAAATAATGATAGAAGATGATGTGATCATCTGATAAAATGTTAGCATCTTTTAAAACTCAGCTTTGTTTTAGCTTTCATGCCTCAGTTTTGGTACTGGGTGAGATTTCTTACCTTAGAAGAAAGTAACAAACTTCAAATTCCCTAGCAAGCTTCTAAAGCAAGACAGAGAACAACAGTAAATTGGTTTTTCATTGTTTTGGTTTTTTTTTAAATACTGAAGTTCCAGTTGGAGGATGGTAAAGTGCAGAGATGAGAACTGAAATGATCCAAATGCGCTAGCTTTTTCTGAGTCAGGCAGGGGGTGGGTGGACTCGTTACAAGCCTACAAGCCTATTTTAATGATTACCCAAACATGATGTGTTTGCTTTAGAGCAGATGCAGCATAAACCTCTCAGAGGTGACAAGCCTTTGACTCACACAGATGTGTAGGAAGGACAGGAAGCTTGATGGGTTTTTCTTATTAAATTATATACGCACAGAGATGCTAATTACTAGATATCTTTCTCCAAAATGCTTTCTGATCAGCTTTTTTACAAGGTCAGGAAACAATACCACTCTTAACTGGCTCTGCTGTTTTGGTTGACTGAAAAGATGCCGGTTGGGCCTTGAGAGGCACTTTGATCAGGGGCCAATGGCATCTCCAGTCAGAAATTGTAAACCAAAAGAGTTAAACAGCGAATGCTACAGATGGACGTATCGGTCATGAAGTATTTGAACAAGGAGATTTCAGTGAATGCTGAAAAACCAGCCCGGAAGAGGAGCAGAGACTTTGCAAAAATGGTTTTTAAAGCCAAGTGTTCCGTTTGGGCTCACCTCTACCTTTGAGTGTGTTGGATCCTGTTACGCAGGATGGCAGGTAACTTATGCTGCTGCTTAGCTCTTAACATTTAGAATACAGTAATTTGTGAAAGGTCAGTATGTTCTCTTAGAAGTTCTTACAGTGTCTCTGTGTGACTTCAGGAGGAACCCCCAGCACTTGCCCAAGCAGAAAGTGTATCTAAGAAATAGCTTTTAATGTGATTATATTGTTTATTACACTGGTTTTCAACTTGGGTCCCAAGGAAGCTTTCCAAAGCACTGCTTTTCAATGTGTGGACACTTTGGGGAGTTGACAATGGAGAAAGATTGAAAACCACCACTGTAAAACGTAATAGTATATGCATAAATCACTTTGGATATACTGCAGTAAAAATTCACAAAGTAAAAACATTGGGGTTTCACAAAAGTGGCCAAACCAACCAGCTAAACCCACTATGCGTTTGCCCGTAGACGTTGCAGAAATAGGCAGGTAGAGTTGGAGGCTTGGAACCACTCCTGATGGCAGTAGGCTGAAGTACAGCGCATTTCAGCCTGGATGTCATTACTTCTGGTTGTTTGCCTTTTGCTCACTCCAGCACCTTGTTTTTGCAGATGGCCCAGCTGCGTATCCAGTCCCGGTACAGAACACCAAGCCACTACTGACTGTCAGCTTCACGTCGGGGGACATCAGTTTAATGAACAATTATGATGACTTGTCTCCTACTATCATCCGCTCAGGGTTGAAAGGTACAAAAGGAAGCCATTTCGCCCCTTTTCTATGCTCTGTTTTTCTTCTGTTTTTCGTGACGCGTGTGTAGGTTCTGTTTTTGCGGTTGTCTCTCCTAACGCAGAAGCCCTTGGCCATGGTTATTGCCATTTCCAGCAGTGACATCTGCTGGGGGAAGAGCAGAGCTTGGCTGGTGGAGTTTTCATGTTTAAAAAGAAAGTTTCCATTTTTGAGATCGTGTTTTTATGGCAATTTTGTAGAGCAGTTGATCTGTTTGCTGTTTCGCAGCTGAATGTGCTAATATGTTTAAGCTTCTTTATGTGAATGCCCCTGTGATGTAACGCTTCGCTTCTATCTTCAATTCACAAAGTCTCTTCCCATGCTTTTGGTAACCAGGTACAAATCGCAATGCTGCTTTGACTCTCACAAATACTGAAAACTTGCTAGAATTATTATCAAGAGGCAAGTTATTCTGAGAGAATGAAAATTCCACTGATTAATTACTATACACCTTGCTAAGTGATGCGCATGAATGTTTGTAAGATCAGTATTCCATGTAAAAATCTTTAACTCACATTGAAGTTTTTACTGTCCTTACCTATCAAAAAGTCCCTTACTTTGCCAGCACTCTCGGTACAATTTACACTGCTTTGCCTGGAGGGAAGTTTTAATTCACTACGACGCATAAGCACATACTTAAATATAGGTTCCATTGATTCTTTTTCATCTCCTTGGGTAGATTAGTTTTATAGTTGATGAAAAAAAATTAAACTGTTGGAGCAGACTCTTACCTGTTCTGTAACAGTGGGGTATTTTTGATGAAAGGTTTGCCCTAACACCAGCCCAGTAGTTTTTAGGTGGTCCACTATGTGGGGTAGGCTTAGGAGGTAGAAAAATCACGATTGAAGTTTCTTTTCCACTCCTGCTTCCATCTGTGCCAACACAAGAAACACGTGGCTTGCAAAATGTAGCATTGTAAGGCAGCCCTGTGATCGAGAAAACTTCTGCAGCCAAAAGGACATCTAAAGTCTGGGAAACTGGAAGCAATTTAGAGAAGCTCTTGTGATATCCACCAATGGGTCTGCCCATCATCTCTACAGGTTTGTAGTAATTAGGGTAGAGAGTTGTCATCTAGTCTAGCTTTCAGCTGGAAACAGCAGAAGCAAACCCCATCTTATTCTCTTGTTTAGAGTTGCAGGGCTCTGTCTTGCTGAGGATGTCTGTCCTGTTTCTCTTTCCCCATTGACTTTCACTAGTGGAAAAAAGATCCCTTAATTACATCACTCTCCTCTAGCAAAATATTTATGTGTAAGCTGAAGCAGAAATATTTTTATGAATTGTAAACTGGACTACATCGTTTTCGTCAGTCGATGAAGAATGTGCAACATCATGCTGGATCGGAGTGTGTGTGAGACAGAGCCAGAGAAAGGTGGTTGGGATATCCCTGCCTGTTGTTTTGTAGCATTGTATGGTGGAAACTATTTCACATATAATTTTATATAGATGTACCTTTTCTGTATCTTCTTATCAAAATTTTTTTCAAGTGACTGTAGTTTTACTGGGTTTTATCACATGCAAGAATATGCAAAACCACCCAGCTCAGTGTCTCCATCCTCTTCAGCCACTTGGTATTCTGCTGAGAGTGAATGGTCTTCAGTATTGTCTGCAAGTCTTAATTCCTGGGTTTTTGTTAGAAATCTCAAAGTATTGCTTTGTGGTCTCTGCAGCAGATGTCCTTGTCTTTATGGGCAGCTGTAGGCTACTCCATGTATTTTTAAAGCAGGCAACTATAAAACTATTTTAAGCAATAGCAATATATTTTTGCCATTCTACTAGCTTTGCATAGCTGTCATTTTACTGGAAATACTAATATTAATTTGATAGAGAAAAACTTTTGCTGTTGGATGAGAATTTGATTACCCAAATACAAGTTCTTATTTTCATGCAGCTTAAACACTTCTGGAAGTTTTATCAGTTCTAGGGGAGGTCCTGAACTATTCAGTTGTATTTTTTCTGGTTTTTACACTTTTTAACTCAGTGATTCTCGCTGCACTGCTGCCTGCAGAACTGCTGAAC
>NW_009622746.1:51053-58915 GCF_000690535.1 Cariama cristata
ATCAACTAGTTGTACTAGTTGGCTACAACTACTGCCTGCAGAGCTGTTGCACATTTAGAGCGCTCTCTGTTCAAGGTTTGCTGATATACATCCCTGTCGTGGCTGCCAAGTAGTTTTGTGTAGTTAATCCAGTTACCGAAAGTGGAGTTGATCAGGTTGCCTCATTAATTTCTAACCTGCCTATAGTTACAGTCTCTGAGAAAGATGAATTAAATCCCTTTGTAGTTTACTTGGAGGACTGAGGGCTAAGAGGAAAAAAAGAGGCGTACGGTGCCTAGCTGGAAAAAACCTATCTTGAGGAACACGCACCTTGCCTCTGATATGTACAGAAGCATAATTCCCATGAGAAATATCAGAAAGTTGAAATAATACAAAACCATTTTAAATTGCACATAAAAGTCCCTGAAAATGACAAGTTGACAACTTGAAACAATTTTGAGATCCTTCCTGCCAACTCTCATTTCTCTCTTGCTTCTTCATTTGAAGACAGCTTCTCGCCCACAAATGCCTTCAAAAGGTTCTTGGCAGATTGAGCATCCCAGAGCACAGAAGTTTTGTCTTTACCTTCACTTTGTCTCAGCACAAAATAGCTGCCTTTCACCTCTGGTTTAAGAGTAAAAAGGTTTAAAGACTACCTCAGTATTCCTTGCACATGCAAATCTGCCTCTGAAACACAAGCAGAAACACAAAATCTTGGTTTAGTGCTCTTCTTGAAGTGTGACAGAGAGCTGGAGGATATGAGGGTTTGAAATCAGCAGCCCCAAATTAAGCTGTGGGTGTTCCTCGTCGTGAGATGCCTGTAGGAGAAGTAAGTGATATGTATATTCATATCCACGTATAGGAGAGACTAAGCAATCCCTCTGTGCTTCTGGCAAACTCCTGCCCGACAGATGCGTTAGATTCGCACAAGTCAGGTGTCGGAAGGAAACCTGTGGCATGGAGGCCATATGTATTTATGGACAAAACTCCAAAAGTCTTTCTAGTTTGACGTTATACTAAACTATAACTCTAGTTTGAGTTATGCTAAAGGTTATCTTCAGAGCCAGTGCGAACATGAGGCATTGCCAGGTATGCTGCTTTTTGGCACTGTAGGGCTTTCCAGACAAATACTCTCTGCTGCTCTCTTAGTGATACTATTTATTTGCGTATTAACTTGATTCCACTTACTGCCCCCAAAGATGTGCGTAGGATCTTCCACATCAGTTCTAGCATCGCTAACAAATTCTTGTCCTTAGGTACTTAGGAGCAGCCACTGATTACATTCTCAACTCCCCACAGAGAGAGAAAAATGAATGGTTTTTACACATTTTTTGCGGATTACAAAATAAAAAGAGTCATTCTCAGAAGAGCATACGCAGTGTATTTGCTGCTATTTCAACGAAAGGATTTAGGTTTCTAAGTACTTAAGTAACGGTTCAGAGCATAACATAGCTGTTCAAGTCACTTTGCAGCATCTGGAAACGCTGTTCCTCCTGATTCTAATCAGTGATTATTGCAAACGGTCTTTGCGCTTTCAGATGTGGTGGTACAGTGGTGTACACAAGGAGACCTACTTGCAGTAGCAGGCATGGAGAAGCAAAGCCAGCTGGTTGACCTTGGCAACGGTTCCCTGTTGAAAAGCGCACTTGTCAAGTTCTACAACGTGCGCGGAGAACACATCTACACTCTGGAGACACCTGTGCAGGTAGGCGGGGGTTTTTAAAGTCAGTTCTCAATGCTGCACTGACATATTTTTCCCACATTAGCTCATTGGTATAGACCTGCAATGTGAAAACAGTTGCCAAACATCCTGTACACATTCTAAAATACGCTCTAGATAAAAAGGCATTATTAACAATTATTGTTTGCATTAAGGTAGACATCCAAGAGTGCACCTGATTCTAAGGGCCACTGTGCTAGGTATTGTGCAAATATATAATGAGAAACAGTCTGTTTCCCAAAATTGTTGGGCCATGAACAGACAAGATAAAAAAAGGAAATTCTCTTGTTCTACGGATAAGTGAATTGAGGAGAAAAATCTAGGTAACTTGCTTGATGTCGTAGCAGAGCCAAGAGCTGGACAAAAATATTCCAAGTCCAGTATCATAACTACAAGATTATTCTCTCTTTGTTACTGCTGTAATTTGCTAATGTACAGTCGGTTGATCTGATGCAATATTATAGTTTTTATGGCATCAAATGGAGAAGGATGAATCAGAAAGTTTTGTTTCTGTTCCCACCTTCTGTGCAGACTTTCACTGTAACCTCAGTCATGTTAGTTGACAAGTAAATGTCAACACATGGTCTGTGTGCTGCTTAGGAGCACAACGTGCTTCATAGGTCTTCGCTGATATTTCAGAACCCAGCTGAATGTATTTCTACAGTTTATTTCATTTTCTGCAGAATAGGAATGACTCCGTTCTGATTTCTGACTGTTACTAGTGAAACTTGATTAATTTACAATAGCTTTGAAACCTAAAAGTGAAGGAAAATGCTATAGATGTATTTACTTAAATATGTTTAATGACGATACCATTTATTATCATTTTTTTTTCAGTACCCTGATCTGGGATGGATACAAAAGGATGACATAGTAACCCAGCTGCTAAGCTTTTGTGTTTGCTTATATTTAGCATTAACCTGTGCTTACTAACATTAGCACTCTAATTTAGATAGAATTCTTTAGTTTTGTAATGTATAAAATAATTATCTTTAAAGCCAACCTAAATACGTACAGCGATGTCTAATGCTCATTTAGATACCTAAAGGACTTACCCATACACACAGCTTTATTGTCTTAAACATTGCCCTTTCAGCAAAGTAGCACAGCCCTTTCCTCTCTGGATCGATTCTGGACAAAACATCTTTATACCAATGTTGCTTATTCCCGGACCAAGTAAAAAGCAAACCTCACCAGAATACGGTATGTTCCCATTAGGTTTTGGACCAGCGTAACGCTCTGATGTCAAGCGGTGACATCACATTGCGGTTTGAGCCTCGGAACTGATGGGGTCAGGGTGCCTTAAGGTGTGCGCGTGTGCAGGCGCTTCTCTTACTGCTTTGTTCCCAGTAACCTCAAATTCTCCTTCATTTAAATACCTGCATCTCCTCTAGTTCTCCCTATATTGCTTCAACTTCTTTTTGTATTTTCAGCTCTTCTCCTTTCTCCTCTACTTAATCAGCTGGGAGAAAGCACATGTTGTGGCTGATGGGAGGGCTCATTATTCTGCCATTAGACGAGTACTTATGGGGCAGCTGCCAGGTCATACAGAAGAGAGAACTGCCAAGCTCATGCTGCAGTATTTCTCGTAGTGAAAATACTAACATGAGCCTCTCTGCTCCTTCCAGCTGCTCATTTTCACTGAAATTGCAGCATTTTAATATCATGGAGATTTCTTCCCCCCCATTGCCAACTTCAGCTGAAAGGCCAACAGCTTCAGACGTTGTAAGCCAGGTTGGAAGTGAAGGACGGGGGGATCGGGGCGCTGGCAACCGCCACTGAATAGCACAGTCGTGGAGTCTCATTGCCTTGGGAAACCGGGATAAACATAACATTCAACGGATATATTCATGTTTATTAAAAAACTGTGTGCATAAACCTGCCTAAAATTAGAGCCACTCCTCTTATTAGTCAGTGTTTATTCTCTTTGTTTAGGGCATTTAAATTCATATTTACTCAGCTGCAGGAGGAGGTGAGGGCTCTTTCAGAAGCACACCTGTATCTGCTCATGTGGGCTTTATGCTTCTATGTAGTTGAGGGCTGGTCTAGCGGTATTACCAGCTACGTGACAGGTGTGCTAGGACATTGCTAAGTCTTTGGGTTACTAACAAAACCAGATAAAAAATGCTGTTTCAAAAGAAATGCTAGTAACTTTTGTTATTCTGTGCCTCTGCTCCAAAGATGTATAAGCAAAAATGACAGAGTGGTCCCAGTAATTTGTCTGATGACAAATTCATCAGAGGAAATTAATTCGTTTTCTGTACCATGACAGTCAGCCCTGTAATGGGATTTTATGAAATTCATCACTGGTTATTGAAGAAAAGAATTGCAGAAAAGAAAAGAATTTCCTCATCTCAGACTCTTCTGCTGAAACTGTGTCTTCGTAAGCAAGCAAATGTGTGACTGGAAAAGCACTTTTTTTCTGAATGGGCGTTGTTCTGAATATAAAGGTCAAAAAAAGTAAAGCAGCCACAAACATAGAAAATAGTGGATTACAGGTGCAACACTGATTTTTCCTTGTGGCCCTCTGTCCCAATTCTTTGATAAAGCAGACAACTGAAAATTTTATCAGTAAAATACACTGAACTGTTTTTGTTTCTGCTGTTTGTCTATCCTGTCTTTGGTAGGATATTCAGGGAACAAGAGATTTTATTGTTATAACAAAATTCGGTCTAAAACTGACGTAGGATTTATATGCAACTTGGCTGGAATGTTACCTGGCATAAAGTCACGGCAAACCCCAAGGCAGAGTAGATATGGTGCTCATGAATCCCTTCAAGGTGTTTTATGTGCCACCTTCTCCTCTACCTTTAATACCGTTTTGGCATCCTCTCTCTCATTTGATTCACTCTCTTGAGCTCTTACCTTCAGTGTAGGATTATAGAGTTCATAAACCTAGTTTGCTGACTGTAAAAGCCTAGCTAGGGAGATCACACTTGTTTAGAGGTATCCAAATGAACGCAGTAGCTTTGCATGAAAAATAACATTCATAACCAGCGTGGTAGAGTTAGCATAGTGTAACAGTCTCTTGTGTTCCCTGCTCGGGGGCTTCAGCCTGCCACCCTGACGTGCCGCAAGGATATATTTGCAGAATATAGTGGAAAGAGATGAAAAAACATCAGTAAGCGTTGGGCAAATATTTCACTTTTGCTACACAGAATGAAACTGTTTTGAACCTTGAAAGAACGATGAAAAAATTTTCAGAAGGGACTTCAGAAAGTCACCGCAGACTTTTATCTCGTTGGAAGCAGTTCTGTGAAAACTGGGTCCATACTGCGACTCCAAAGAGTCAATTCTGGTGATTTTATACAAGGAACATATCTTAGAGGCTGTTGATCAGCTGGTAACTATTCAAAAATATACTACCAGTTTCTGTAAAACTTAGGTCATACTACACTCGCTGTTGTGTACATGAACACCAACCTGATGTACCAAAAATACGCCCAGTTCTTTTAGCTGGCAGTTTTTTCAGGGTCTTGCTTTTTCAACATTTAAAAATGTGATTACAACAGCAGGCTGCCCTGCTGGTCATAATGTTTTTCTTGGAAGAATGTTACTTTCTTACGTTGTTCGTTAAATCCTCACAACCTTTCCCTGGCATTAAGCAGGGATGGGAATAATCAGCTCGTTCAAGACTATTTTACAGTCTTGCTAAAATTGTTTACTGGAAATGCTGCAACCCAGTTCTGTCACTTCAGAATTTCTCATCTGATGTGCAGACAGGTCCGTATTATATCAACTCCCCGTACCTGCTGTCCCTTCGGAGCGGATACAGCTGCTTCCTATCTTCCCATTTGAACTTTAAACAGAGGAGTCTCCTACAGGATCGCTTCAAAATTGCCTAACTGCCACCTGAACGAACCTGTGAAATTTTTCTGTCTAATGGTTTAAAGTTGTGGCTTATATTTTGATTCCTTCTTTGCTTTTCGTAATTTCCTTTTTTACATGTCCTAGAGAGGACCAGGGGAACAAGAACGTGGATTTAGAAAACCTGATGCTGATCTCATCTATACACCTGTAATTCTACAGTAAATTTACATTAGCTTATGATTTTGTACCACTGTGTAACTGGTGTAAGAACAGATTAAACCTCAAGTGCAATGAAGAAGGAGGATAAGTGTGAACTGAGCCCGGCACATTCCAGAATCAGTTATATAGGCAATAAGATTAGGTGCAGTAAAACTGTAATCGCATTTTTATCAGTGTAATCTTTTTAAACCCTAATTCAAAGTGGTGTACCAAAGGCTAAATCTTTATGGGAGAGCTTTCCAGGAGTCTTTGAGAAGAAGACCCACTTGCTCTAACCCTGCTGCTGTCAGTAGCAGCCTTCACAGCATTCCTTGGGCTGCTCCGCTGCTGGAAGTGTCCCGGCATCTGATAGATTTAAGATGATGTGATTCCGCAGAAACCTAGTAGTTGTCTAAAAGCTATTTTACTAAGGCCTGAGAAGGAGGGTGCAATTTTAGGTTAAATTCAGATCAAAAGGCTTTGAGAGAAGAGGCTGCCTTTTATGTTTCCCAGCTAGGCTGACCTTGCTTGCTTTGTCTTCATTTATTTCACACAGCGTGTTCAGGTTTGCTGCTTCTGAATTAACGTTGCCTTTCATTCATATCGTCTGAAATTAATCCTATTTAGTTGCTATTGGATGACAACAAAGCTTCAAGGAGAGTTTATTTTCTTGGAGAAAGAGGAACAAGAGCAACAGTTTAGAACTTAGCTGGTGAAACATTCTTTGGGATATCAGTAAGGACCTTGATATTTTCCATGTAGGCCATAAGATCGTCTCTGACTGCTGCAGAAGTGGATTGTGATCAGGACTGGAAAATGGAGACACTTGTCTAAGCCAAGAGTCATTCTGCTAAAATGGAATCTCATTGTTGTACTGAAATCTTAAAAAAAAAAAATTACTGTAGAAGCAGAGAGGATATAAGAAACATCTGCAAATCAAATAAGAGTTTGCTACACGAAAAAATCATATAAGGCCACAGCAGTGTAATTTCTTACCACATCATAGTCTTTACCTTCCAGCTTCTCTCTGAGAAAAGCAGAGGGAAAAATGCGTGTCTCCACATCAGCAGCCTGAAGTGAGAGCAAGCAGGCAACACACGTCAAGAGTTTTACTTCTACGTACCGTTCCCTGGATACTATTTTGCAGTTGGGGTCTTTCTGCTGAGAAAAATCCCACTTGCTGCTGGGCTTTCTGCCCTGGAATACCATTTTTACTTCGTTACCAGTGGGATGCCCAGTGCCAGCAGACAAGGGCTTAGTGCAAGGAGCAAGCAGGCCCCATGGCTCAGGATTTCTGAGCTCAAGGCAGGCACCAAGAATCAACTCGAACAGGGTGCTTTTTAGTGACTGAACTGCATACAAGCGATGAAAGGTATATAAATTATGTTGGCTCCTGTAAGAGAGACCCATCAGTGACATAAGAAGCAACCGCAGAGCTTGAGCAGGAATATCCGTTCCCACGTGCTTTTCTAAGGGCAGTCGACATCCCAGCTGGGGGTACAGATTGGAGTAGATGTAGCTGACTTTCAAGCCCACTCTGAAAAAAAAATAACGGCAAAAGAGCTCCTTGTTGGCCACTTTTTGAGATGTGTTTTCAGTCAATATTTCTTCTGATAAAATATCTTTTTTTTTTTCCTTTAACCAATCATTTCTAATATATGATTGTCATAGAGCTGAATCCTATCTATGTGTAGAAGGTCAGGGGGTTTTCCATGATTTTTTTGTTTTCCTTTTTTTCTACACGTTTGTATTTAAACCCTGGAATTCATTCAGGTATTTACAGTTTGTGGTGAGATTTTTCAAAACCTGATGGGATTTTTATATGCAAAGTGAGATTAGAAATTCTCATTAGATGTTACATTTGTAGCTGCATTTCCTTGTTCCTAGCAGAAAAGGAAAGCGTGCAAACATGGAAAATAAAATTCTTCTGTGCTAGAATCTGTGTGTTCATTTTCTAGCAGGGGCAATATGGGTATCAACAACTTTTTTCCTTCCTTTTTTTGCTAAGACAAGGTAAATAAGTGGCTGCTTTGTGAGGAGCAATATTTTTGCGTTAGATGTTGGAGTTCAATTGTTTTTTTCTCAGCAGAGTTTGGAAGGAAAAGCTGTGGCCGGCTCATAACTGACTGCAGTAATTGATTCATATCCCTTGTCC
>NW_009622746.1:58933-68189 GCF_000690535.1 Cariama cristata
AGTGTAGTTACGGAAAAATATTATTGGAGCAGTACATTTAAAGGTCAGGTCAGTTCTGGCATTTGGGTGCTCTTTTATTTCTCCAAGGCTGTAAGGACAGGCTAATTTTCCCTGAACTTCATCTTAAATCTTAGCCCTTCACGGTAAGTGAAGTGTTGCTGGGTATTAGGCTTAAGGAGTACCGGGGGTCTGACCGTTCCATGGAAAAGGAAGGCAAGGAGTGTCCGGTGAATCAGTAAGCAAAGACAAACCAGTGTGGTACAAGTGCTCTTTGATGAGATTGAAAACATTAAGATTAAAACATGTGAGGTGTTGTGTGGAGACTAAATGTACAGATGGAAGAGTAGAAATGTCGTGATTTACAAACAGCACCACAGCTGTAGGTATTGTGTGCGTGTGTATTTAAACATGCGCCCACTCACATATTGTTTACATAAAAATGTATAAAGAGAATGTAAGGGAACCAGACATTTAGCAGTTTAGAAGATAGCTGAACTCTGGTTACCTGTTGGGAAACTGCGGTGAAATGATGCAGCGAGGCAATGTCTTCCGACTTTGGACTTTCTGCTCTTCCTGAGCTCCACGGTGCTGTGTTGCCAGAGGTCCCAGCCAGCGTTTCAGAGCTGCTGAAAAACCTGTTCCTTGGGAATATGTCTAAGACTGCAAAGGTTCTTGCGCTGGTGTTCTCCGCATCTCTGCCGTTCTCTGCGTGCAGCAGTAACCTGAGGAGAGAAGTGGTTTCGTTTAACTCTATTCACACACCATCCCTGGAGGGGTTTAAGAAAAGCCTGGAGGTGGCACTCAGTGCCATGGTCTGGCTGACATGGGGGTGTTAGGGCAAAGGTTGGACTCGATGATCCCACAGGTCTCTTCCAGCCAAATCGGTTCTGTGATTCTCTCTGGATGAACAGAGGCCTGTCTGGGTGTGCTGTATTGGATTACAATAGCTGGATTATTACTTCTCTTCTGGCATGGGACTCTATCCAATAAATAAGCATTTGTGTGCTAAGTCACATACTGATTTGTTCCTTCACCGTATGTATAGGTAAGCTTTAGGTGATGCAAGGTGAACACAAATCCTTCTTGGATGGCACAGTAGCGATCAGGTAGATAGTTCTGCCCACGCTGGAGTTCAGCCCTTGGGGAAATCAGGGTCGCTTCTGCCACTGCCTTTCTCAGGCTGTCGTACAGTAGATGTGGCAGGTACCTAACCTGTGTCGATGCCTTTTCAATGGCATTTGTTTTGCAAGCAGCTTGAACTTTCTCATTGCTGCCAGACAGTATGAGGGCTGAGCCACACTCTCAAATCCTGGCAAATTTTAATCTTTTTCCTCAACTCTGTCCTCAAATACTCATCACTGTCCTACTTGCTCCTTTTCTTCTGCAATAAATTCTTCTTTGGCCAACATCACGTGGCTTCCAGGTATCATTTAGTTATCTCCATACAATTTGCTCTTTTCATAAGGAGCTGGAGGCCAGGACATCTCCCGTGCCTCAAATCATGAAAATACCAATCAATAAGGGATATTTCATGTGATCTCTCTTCAAATTTAAGGCTCTGTCCCACAGATTAAGGTTATGACAAACCATGTAATACTTATTGATGGCACACAAAGGCTTTCTCAATTCTTTTGAAGTTCTGCACTACAAAATGCCTTTAGCAATTTTGAAATTGTGAAAATCACAAGGTTCCCATGTTACTGCTTTCTATTTGTGTATCAGTCAACCTGAAGGTTTATGCCTCCGCGGAAGTGCTTGTGTGTGGTGTTGCCTAGATGTAATGAAACTTCTTCGTTCCTCTCACTTTAAAACCAGTATTTTCCTTGAAACTCAAATCTAGGATAAGATGACATAGGAGGGAAGGTCATTTCTCTGAAAAAATTGTTTCGTCCAACCCTTTATCCTGATGATATACATTGATGTAGTGCTGTGCAGATGTATTTTGCTTCATATCATTCACATAAAAACGTCTTGTCCCAGTTTCTCACCTTTAAACATCTTGAATTTGTAACTGAAGGGAAAGCTTTCTTCCCCCGACTAGGTTAGTAACTTCTGGGCCGATCTGACCCAGCTATTTGGGTACTGTATTACTGGAGGGGAAAGGATAAAAGTTACTGTTGATGGTGCCTTGACCCTTATCTTCTGTATAGTTAATTTTTGTTTTGTGCATCTTCTGAAAAGCAATGATATTCCAAAGAGACCCTGACCTTTCAGTAAATACAATTCATAATTTAGATTTAAAAATGTGTTTGCTTAAACTTTTGAGTGTCAGGGATTGTGAGAAGGGAGCCCTTCTGAGGAAGGAGTAAACCTTTTGTAGTTCATTGATTACAGCCTGCTGCACAGTATTCTTCATGGAGTGAGAATTTCTTCTTTACTCTGTGGTGTTTATATAGCAGCTATGGGATTGAAATGCCGTACGGTGTGTGTATATGTGCAAATACAGATGCTTTGTAACACAGAAAGCAAGACAGGTGGATGCAGCTAACACTCATGACGGACAAAAGTAATAGTAGTAGGGCTGTAAGAGGTCACAACAGTGTGGTACTTTACATGAAAAAGATGGGGTTTAGGAAAAGAATCGAGAGAGCTCCTTGCAAGCACAACTCAGTATTCTCACATGAACTCTTAACGTTCATGCAGCAGGGAATAATGTCGACAGCAGCGTTTGAGTTGTTCATTGTTATTGTGCTCCGTGTTCTGACACTTTGAGTACCAGTCGCCCCTGACTCCTTCTGTTTTTACTGTCATGAATTTAGACATTTCTGAGTGTAGACAAGCAGAAGACAAAAGGTCATTCTCTGTTTTGTTCCTGGTGCTCTTTCACAGTTCGCTTCACTTGGGAATAGTTCAAAAGAGACACTGTGCAGCCAAAGCCTCAGTGCACTGAGTTTCCCAAGTGTCCACCAGTTTACCAAGTGTCTCCGGGCATATAATGTAACTTTTTTGGTTGTAAAATGTGAGCCGTTACCAGCAGATGAGGATTGATTAGATGACTGAAAACATCATCTGGATAGGACATCAAAAGATCCTGCTCTTTAACACTGTGTGACTTTAAAGTCACTTGTCTTATCTAGGTAGTGAGTTCGATAGACAATTCCTTGTGTGAAGAGCTTTAAACCTCATGAGTAAAAAGCACTGTATAAACATCAACCACTGTTGCTGTTAGCGATAATTTCAGATGTTCACATTCTCCTCCCTTTTTTGTGGGCAATAGCACGCACTTTTAAGTTTCTGGAAGACTTAGGGTAATGTGATCGGTGCTGAATTCATGTGATCACTTGATCTTGGAGAAATTACAGGCTCTTCTGAAGTTGTATCCTTTTCTTCTCCGTGCAGCGTCCCATCATCTCGATCTGTTGGGGTCACAGGGATTCGCGCCTGCTGATGGCTTCTGGACCTGCATTATACGTGGTCAGAGTGGAGCACAGGGTCTCCAGTCTGCAGCTGCTGTGCCAGCAGAGCATCGCTAGCTGTCTGCGGGATGACAAGGATATCAGCAAACTGACCCTGCCCCCTCGGCTCTGCTCGTACCTCACCACTGCCTTTATACCAACAATCAAGGTAAAAGGAAAGAAATGTGTGTATGTGAGGAAGAGGAAGGGGTTGCTTGATTCCCCCCCCTGGTGCTTTTAAGTGACAATGGATAAATTATAAGATACTGTAATTATCATCATTATAATTTTAAAAGCTTTATGAAGGGTCATTCATGTCCTCTTCAAGAGCCCACTGATCCATTGGATGCCTATTAAAATGTGAACAGAAGGCCCACCCGTGCTGATCTGCATTATTGCATGGGGATGGCCTTTCCCAGGAGACATCCCATGGGTAAAACATGCTGGTAACTCACAAAGACTTCTGAAGACGCTCACGCTGATGACAGCACTGTGTCACAGTTATAGGAGAGATTCCGTGGTAAAACTGTTGCTTCCCTGCTTGTTGCAGGAGTCCTTATATTGCTGGGAAACTTAGACTGTAAGACTTGTGGCTGCCCAGATATTTCTACTGACAGTGAGTTCTGCTAACCTTACCGCTCCAACAGCGCTATGGAAAAATGAACCAGATAGTACGCCTTTTCCTCTACCACTGGCAGAGCCACCTGCTCAGCCCCTTTGTTTCATGGTTTTGCCCTCAGTCACATCTCAGAATTTCCAAACTCTTTATCACAGCCTATAAACCAGAGCATTCGCTGGTAAATGCCCTACATTCAAACATACATTTTTGTGTAACGTATTTTTTGTGTATATGTTACAGCATTCCCTTGAGCCACTTTCAGGTCCTTGTTAAAACAGTGCAGAGCTAGAATAACTAATTTGAAATCAGTGGAGTTGGCCCAGCTTAAATGAGAACAAATTATGCCTATAAAATAATGATTCAGCACCGTTCCATTTGGGTATTGCTAATTAGGGCAATTTGTGTGACTGTGAAACATTTCATTTGCCAGAGAAGAATCAATGCCTTGCTGTAACCATAACTCCTCAATCTCCAAAGATTCAGAGCATTTCACAGACCGCTGGTTCTCAGTTCTTTCTAGCATGCCTACTTCTCCCCAGAATGCTTTCCATGTTGTCCCAGAGCCACCCTTGCAGCTCTCTGGAGCATCAGTGATGCTTGCTCGGCTGGGATGGGATGGGATGGGATGGGATGGGATGGGATGGGATGAAGGCAGCAGTTGGCTGTAGCAGAGCTGGGAGCCCTGAAGGAGATCAGAGGCAGTACAGGGGCATGTCGTTGCCAACAACCCTTCTGTCACCTCCGGAAGGGGATGCTGGCGTGGGGAGCGGTCGTGGGGCTGAATAACTGAGTGGCTGGAGCAGGGTTCCCAGCGGCCACGTACCTTTGCTCTTTCATGGGTGTTTCTGGAGCCTCCTCAGAGGTGCTTCATACTTTACCCTGGCTCTGCCCCAGCCACGTACTCCCACCTGCATTGCCAGCAATGCCTCCAGTGCCTGGCAAGGGACCCTCTTTGCTGTGTACATTCCTCTTCCCCTTCCAGCTTGAGAACTACATCATAGATTACTCCTCAGCCCCTATCCATCTCGCCAGGTTAAGGAGGCTCCTTTTTTCCCCCCTACTTTTTGTTCTCGTACTTTCATTTTGAAAAAAACTGTGTTGACTTACACACATCAGTAGTACTTGTGTCATTTGTCCTAGACAAAAGCAGTCCAGCTGCTTTAGGACTGAGGTTTTCATGGATTAATGCTGGCAATCAGGGCAAAGTAATCCACCCTGAGCTTTGTACACGTATTTCTCCACATTGCACACAAATAGGCCCTCAGCAAGGGTGGGTCATGTGCTTGCGAGTGATAAAAGAAGTACAAGCTTCTTCCAGAGCTGACAGCGTTGTAGCACAGCAGCGTAGCCTGCACCAGTACTAACCAGGAACGGAAACCTGAGCGGCCAAGTTCACTTGGAGGGCCAGCAAGAGACAAGATACTCTGAGACTTAGACTTGACCACATGACCCAAGTTAAAAGAGAAGTTTGTGATAGAGCGGTGACTTGAAGACAGGTTTGTTGTCTATTTCAGTGCTCTCACCACAGGTCCACCCTTCCTTTTTGATGTAACTAGTTTTAGTTTTCTGTCTACGGCTGCTTTTGATGTAACTAAGTAATACACAGCCACTCTGTCTTGCGTGTGGGTCCTGCGTAACTCACACAGTAACCTGTACTAATCTTGACCTGCCAAGTTAGAGTTGGGTTCAAATTCAGTTAGTTGTGTCAGGATTAAGTCACCACAGAAAAAAACCAAAACCAAAACAACAATAACCTATAGGAAACTTTCTCTTTCCTTCCTTCATTTAATTAAGCCTCCTATCCCAGACCCAAACAATATGAGAGATTTTGTCAGCTACCCAACAGCTGGTAATGAACGGCTTCATTGCACGATGAAGCGGACAGAAGATGACCCAGAGGTCGGTGGTCCCTGTTATACTCTGTACCTGGAATACCTTGGGGGACTGGTGCCTATCCTGAAAGGACGTCGTATCAGCAAGTTGCGGCCAGAATTTGTCATCATGGATCCTAAAACAGATGGAAAAGCAGGTAGAATTGCATTGTTGCTCTGTATGAAAAATGATTTATAAATACTTCAGATATTAAATACTCGAGAGTTAAAGAAGATCTACATATACAACGTGGAAGATGGTATCTGATATTTTTTTTCTCATGCAAGAAAAATCTTTAGTGTGACCTAGGCTCAAGCCTCTAAAATGATACCATGCTGTCTTCTGTTTTACAAAAGGGAACTTCTTGTATTTTGAATAGTGAGGAATAGATTGCTAATTAGCAGAAAATATTCTTTAGTCTCAATTTTGAAGTTGATTGAATGCTATTCACCCCTCTGAATCATGTTCACTTGAGTTCAAACCATTGGAAATTTGGAGGTTATACGAGGCAGGGTGAAGAACGGTTAATTTTCTCTGCATAGTTTTATCTCAGACTGCTGCCTATGGATTGGATTTATGCTTCTGATGACTGATAGTTGTAATGGATATCAGTGTTCTGAAGCAGCATTTACATTTTCTGGGGCCTGTCTTGATAGATGAAATCTATGGAAACAGCTTGATTTCCACTGTGATTGATAGCTGCAACTGCTCTGACTCCAGCGATATCGAACTGAGTGATGACTGGGCAGCAAAGAAATCTCCCAAAATCAGTCGAGCTAGCAAATCACCCAAACTCCCCAGGTAATAATTTCTTGGATATTTCGTCTTCTTTTTCCTGAGCTTTTCTTCTTTTCTTTTCTTTTTTATTTTTTTTCTAAACACTGTCTCTTGACACCTCATAAAATTAAAAGCAAACTCCTTTGGGCAGATAGGAGTCTTCTGGAGGATTGGGGTCCTCTGTAGTGTCCAGTTCTGGAGTGATCTCAGAGATTGGTGTGAGGTGGCCGTTGGGGAAGGTTCTTGGGCAAAAGGTAATGGGAAACAATTACTTCTCCCCAAGCAACCTCAAGAAAGGTTTTATGAACTCTCTCACCACTGCCTCTGCCACATGTAAACTCTTGCCACCGTAGGATGTATTTTGTCCTTTGGACAATTGATGGTTTTACCTCCTGTGTGCTTAGGGTCCCTGGTCGAATTAAAGCCCTTATTTCCTCAGGGGTATTTTCAAATTCCTAAGTCCGTGCATAGGTGGCATAGATCCTGGCGTAGGTGGCACTGCTACTGCGGTGACCTTGCAAGGGACCCTCAACAAAAAGATCCTCCTAAACAGTGGGTGACGAGTCTCTGTAACGATATGCGAAATAGGCTTATTATCATCTGGTTGCTTTCCTGCCAGCTCTTCTTTATATTCATGATGTACATGGACAGAACCCTCCACCTGCCCAGAGCCTCGCTGATGTCTGTGATGCTTCTCATGGGCACTGACATCTGTCTGCCAGCTTCATGCTATGGAATTGAGGCTCTGATGCCTTCAAGCTGCAGCTGACACTTTTCCAAAGACCTTATATTCTGAGCTTGTCCTGCTATGAGGCAAAGCAAACGCATCCCTTGATATGTGAACATAATGTGTGAAATACCGAAGTTTTAGTTCAGTAGTACTTGGCAAAAGAACCATGAGTTCCTGAGCCTAAAACTGAAATGGCAGAGGAAAAACAACTCTCCTGCATCCTTGGTTTTCTGAGACCGTACTTTTGAAATGTAACTTTTGTTCACTGTTTTTTCCAGCAGTGAGCTTTTTCAGGTACTTGATCTCTTATTCATGAGCCTCCTTTGTATAGTGGGAGGTGGGAATAACTTTTGGCTTAGAGTAAGAGCACCGATGAAGTTTGTGGAGCCTTGGTTTGCTGTACTGGCGTGGAGATCTGCCAGCTGAGGTGTCATGTTCCCATTTCTTGAGGCTCTGCTCTAAGTCTGCATAGCTGAAATAGCTCAACGCTACACCTTTTTTACAGATTAGTGGGAGGATATATTGTATGTGGCAGAACTGCTGTAAGCTTTGTTAAATGAATCAGAAAGCATCCGGTCAGAGTAACTGCAAGTGTGTCAGGCCTTATATAGCTTTAAATTTGACCCGTAACTCTCCATCCTGTAGACTCTACACTCTTCATTAGTCACTTAAAGGACACCATACTAATTGTCTCCTTACATCATTACATTGAAAGATGTGAATTTTGTGTGGTTTTGTATGCCTGTTGATGATTCTAATTATTGCTTTATACACAGAATCAATATAGAAGCTCGCAAATCTCCAAAGATGTCACGAGCTGCGCAGGAGATATCAAGATCACCAAGGTTACCAATAAGGAAACCTTCTATTGGTTCACCAAGTCTAACCCGAAGGGAGTTTCCTTTAGAAGATATTACTCAGGTATTGTGCACATTGTTCTCAGACCTGAGTCCAAATGCATCTTCTTCCAGAGGAGCAAGTTGTGATATAGATCCAGTGATCACCAATGAAAATTTTTCATTTAATTACAGTAACTAGATGGAACAACTACAGAGTTGCATCTTCCAGTTCAGCGTTAATGTTTGAAAATGTCAATGGAATGTCAGACATTGTTTGATAAATCCTGGCACCACTAACTTCTTGTCAATGTGAATCCACATGAGAGGTTTTATTCTAGGTGGTGGTGTTGGCTGTTTGAAAGTGTCTGTGAAAATGCTCCTTAATCAGTTTCTCAGAGCTGTCCTAATGCCACCGTAGTTCTCTGCTTTGCTAGGAATTGCAGAGATAAGGAAATGTGTGCTTCAGAGGGCCAGATGTTCTCTGTTTCATAATTCATAGAATAGTTGTTTTTTTCTGCTCTGTCTTCTCACTTTTTCCTTTATATTGAAACGTTCTAGATCACTTACATAGCAGCAATAGATAGGAGCAGAAGTCCTTTGAATAAAGCAGGACACCAGAGGCTTAGATCCTGCTCCTGATATCAACAGCGTAACTCTTGGCCTTTGAGAAAATCTCTTGGTCTTTCAGACCCATAATTTGATCACCATTGAAGCAGTGATTTGGGAGGCTGCTTTGGAAGCTCCAGGAAAAATATGTTTGTCATAATGAGTAATTAATTTCTGTCTTATTTACTGTTCTATAAAGTGATCACAGAATCTCAGACTGGTGGAGGTTGGAAGGGCCCTCTGGAGACCATCCAGTCCAATCCCCTGCCAAAGCCGGGTCCCCTACACCACGTTGCACAGGATCGGGGCGGTTTGGAGTATCTCCAGAGAAGGAGACTCCACAACCTCTCTGGGCAGCCTATTCCAGTGCTCTGACACCCTGAACGTGGAGAAGTTCTTCCTCATGTTAAGATGGAAC
>NW_009622747.1:0-1891 GCF_000690535.1 Cariama cristata
GGGATACATAAAGAAGGGCTGATGATGTTAAATTTTTCTACTACATTGAGCAATACTTTTTTCTTTCTAGTAAGTTGCGTAATTTTTCCGTTACCCTTACATGATGATTGACTTTACTCAAATATTCTCCATATTTCCATTAAAACTATACATTTTTGCTTTACAGTGGTTCTTTTAGGTTCAGCACAATCTTACTGTCCTCCTTTAACAGCAAAGCTAATTTTAGCTTACATACAAGATTTTGAAGCAATTTTATCATTAAGTGCTACTGAAACATATGGCCCAATGTTTATCTTGTCTTATGCAACATCAGTTTTATATAATGCATATTTTCCTGAAGCTGTTAATCTTATGAGACAATGCTTATTTTGCAATTTTCTCACTCCAACTTTTTGGGAATGGGAAACCAGTTTAACATGAATCTGCATAATGACTGAGAATCATTGTTAAAGAACACTTTAAGATCAACATAGGACAAGAGCTTGCCCTTCTGGGTTGTCATTTATGATGAGGAGTCAGTTGAAAACCAGGGTTGTGGTCCTGGCCCAACTCAAACCCATGTGTAATGGAACTGTGTAATCTTACCTCTCCTGCATCAATGAATGAGACAAGGTCACAACCTGGCCATTATAATTCTTTTCCCGCAACTTGAATAATTTTTTGCAATTATAAAATTAAAAATGATAAAGAAATGGTCACATATTTATTACCTGTGGCTGAATTGCATTTATGTTTGCTTTTCATTTTGCACTTACCGTAAAGATGTATATAAGAAAAAATCCTTCATTTTCTAGTCATTGTTAGTCAATGCTGTAATGGTAAAATGTATTTTGAGCATGGATAGAAATAAAAAGATTATATTATCCCAACTTCTCATTCAAACTAATGCTAGGACTACCCTGCAGGAGATTTTGTTCTTGGTGGTGGGTTTTTTAAACTGTCAGTACAAACTGTACAAAGAGGTCCAATTTTGGAGACTTTAAAAGGCAAGTTTGCAAACCTAAGCTAACAATTAATGTCCCGCTGATACCATTTTACCATTAAATCTAATAAACAATTTTTAAACTATAAAGAAGTCTTTTGCTTTAAGTACATTGCAATAGATACTGAATTCAGAATCATTTTTAAAAAAAATCGAAACCATAACCACACTATCTTTGGTAATATGTATATTCAGAGGTCAACCATCCGCTTTCCTAGTAATCTATATTTAGTTAAGTATCTGTAAGCTTGGTTCAGCTTTTCTTTAAAACAAAGGGGGATATTAATCAAAAGGTAAAACTAACCAAACTAGTCTTTGGTTGGTTGAATTGTGTTTTTTAAAGCTGCATTTATCTATTAAAAAAAAAAAAAAGAATTTTTTTTTTCATTCTCTGTTTTGTTTCAAATTTCAAATACCATTAGATTAACATTTGAAATAGCTCTTTCTCTTTTTCTCATATCTGAATACTGTACAAATGCCAGAGACAGCTTTGCTATTTAAATGTGGTCAGTTTTTATTACTCTCTGTATATATTGACAGCAATAATTAATTATAATATTAAGCATCTTTGAGAGACTCCAAGAGAATCTTACAACCTCAATGAATAATATTCTTCTCCTCTGTGTATGGGAATTGGAGGCACAGAAGGGAAAAGAATTTGTCCAAAATCTCACAGTAAATCAATAACAGAGTGATAACTAAAGTATAGGCTTCCTGACTCATATCTCTGCTTTAACCAGAAGATGACCCTGACCATGTAAGCAAGCAATCTGAAACACATACATTTAAAATATACATTTTTGCTGTAAGCAAAATGTTTTGTGTAAAACTATTGAGTTTAAACAAGAAATAAATAAAATGTTTTCTTTTAACAGATAAATTCACTATAGAAAATGGAAGTGGAAGTAA
>NW_009622747.1:2000-16852 GCF_000690535.1 Cariama cristata
TTTTAGAGATGTAAAACAAAAGACATTCTCTATCTTTAACCCTTAACTAATAGTTATGTTATAGTTATGTTATAGTTATAGTTATAGTTATATATAACAAGTGGAGTCAAGTGGATGACTACATATATGGCAAGGTAAATTTATTTGGAGGCAAGGTAGGAACTTCTAGAAGAATAAATTTGAAAATATAATTGTACTGTTTTTAAAATATTATATCCACTCATGGCCTCAAACCCCAAGCAGCAATGAATTTATTGCCCTCTTCACTGGAGATGCATTCATAAGAAATATGGTGGCAGAAACATCTGTCAATTTTTCTTCAGAATTGGTCCTTTGGGACAGAGAATTAAATACATGAAATTTTACTGTTGGTTTACTTCCAGTACTTCCCATCTAGTTTTACCCTGGAGACCAGATACTGACCCAATCTGAAAACTCCACAGTTCTGTGATTAAACTTCATTTTCTCTAAAACATTTTCTTCCATAAATATTTATCAATGTTTTTTGGATCCAGATATAAATGAAAATTGTTCTAAGGAATGTTGAGTTAGTTGGAGGACTATGGAGCAATAAAGCAGGGTATTCAGCTTTTTGGAACAAACTGATGATACAAATGGGTTGTGATGCAGTGGGAAAGTTTCTACTGATTTTAGTGGACTTTTAAAAGCACATGGCTTAGCTACAGTGTTGTACATCAGTTTTGACACGGCTTTCACCCTTGCTCCTTGTTCCCTTGTAGGGCTGTGCATTCTCTTGATACAGCAAAAAATACTAACTGATAAAGAAAAAAAAAAAAAAACAACAAAAAAAACCCCGAAAAATAAGCTACTTGGTCAGAAAATAAAATTTCAGAAGTAGAGATAAGTCTACTTGCTTTGTAATTTTTAATTAGGAAGGAAAGTTCTTACAATTTTGGTTTTGAGTGTTGCTTCAGCTAATCTTGTTTTTACATGCTTCATGTTTTGGTGCTGTTGATTTAACTTGCATTGGTTTTTTGCAACACAGGAAAATATATCAAGTTATTTCAGAGAATCAAAATGGCAAAAAGAGAGAAGGAACATATCCTTCTTACACATGTACAGCAGCACTGAACTTATGACACCACGTCAAACTTAGCCCATGGCTATACTTGAACCATAATTAATAGTAAATGAAATTGCTGACATGAGGAAATGTAATTGCAATATCTTCTAATTTATGTAGAAGATATTTTAGCTTCTGGGCTAAATTTTCAAAAGTTCCTAAATAAAACAGAAGATTATGGGTAGAGTTGGATGTGTTGTTCCAGCTGGTGCTGATCTAGGTTAAGAGGTGACCACAGCCTACTGACAACTCCGCATTATCATCCCACACACATGCTGCCTGCTGTAGATTGACACCTGCACTGTCTGAAAGTGTAACTACAGAGGTAACTGCTTCCCACATCCAGTTCATCTTTAATAATTCTAAACAGGGTGTCATCTGTTTGCTTATTGCTAAGTTTTGACAGAACCAAGGGTGATGATGAACATAGGGGCATGCGTCTTAAGACCTTATCTGAATGAGGACATTGAACTAGTTTATTTAAATGTCTATTTAGTTAAATTAGTGCAGAAGACTGTACAGACTTGTTTATTTCAATTTGCCCCTTTGAAGTGTGGAATGAATGGCTTTACATCAAAGGTATATGTAAGGGGATTTATGACACTATAGGAGGATCATACAGGCTGTTGAATCAATAGATCATACATTTGTTTAAAATTACTGATCCAACATTATTATAAAACAAAATGGAATAGGCATCTCTAGAAAGCAATTGATCTTATTCCAAGAAATAAAGAATTTTCATTATTTGAAGGTGTTTTCTTGAATCCCATGTTAGGTGACATGAATTCTGTCATAAGGTGCTGAAGCTTAATAAATCATTAATCTTTCTCTAAAGGCTTTCAATGGGATTTAACTTGAATTCTCTTCATGAAAATACAGGAAACTTTTAAGAGTATCTTTACACTATAAACCTAAAGTTGAGGTACATTCAAGGCATTTAAATTGGGTGAGTTGGATCTCATCCCTAAAATTTACTGCTATATGCTCATTTAAATAACATATTAAGTCTGTGCATTGACTACAAACAATATTGAAAGTGTATCCCTCAGAATGTTATGTAACAATCCTGAATGTTCACTATCTAACAACCTAGAAAAAGCTGATATGAAGTCCCAAGCATATTCAGTGTTAGCATTCCTTCCCCTTAGGCTAATCAGGATTTAAAACCAGAAATCCTTTCCCGCAGGAAAGCACCAAACTCTCAGTTTTTTACTGAACATGAGAAGGATTCACACAGTTTAAACTAGACTATGATATTGTGGTGTTTCTCATTTTTTAGCTAATGAGGTGTAGATGGTTCATCTAGAATGACATATTCATCCTGTTCTCTTTAGGGGAACAGGCTCATAAGACTTTTTACAAGGCAGCATCTTTTCTTAGCTGTGGAAACTAGTGATTAGTTCCTTGCTGGCACAGCCATGGCCAAAGAGTGCAAACGCAGTACATGCATTAGGTCACATGCGAAAAAAAGGAACATACAGAGGCATAGGTAAAGGGGAAAAAAATGCTAGGTCAATAAGAACTTTTCTTAACTTGGCAAAATGAAAGGCCTGGTGTGCTATGCTTACTGTTTATAAATATAGAGGGGTAAACACAGGGGAGGGAAAACAGAACAGAAGTTCCAGATTGAGTCAGACCAAAGATGTGGTGAGCAGAGAGCCCCCTTCAAGGCAGAGGTTTAGCAAGTCTACCCTTGGTGTAGGACATCAGCTGTCAGGAGTCAGCACTTAAAGATTTTTCTGAGGCTTCACCTGGGCCGTCATCTTAAATTATATGTTTGCACAGGACTAGGAGCAAGTAAACTCCAGCATCTATGAGAGATATTCCAGTAGAGACGTATAATTTCCAGGGAAGCTGTATAATCTTGATACAATTGAAGTTGACCTGATCCCTGTTTGCCCCATTTTGACCCTGAGGGGATATGTATTCATCCTAATAGAAGCCAAGTAACTTGCCAACCTTGGCCCAAGACTAGTCAGTTTGGGTCACCAGATGGAAGAAACTGTTTAGGGAGGAAGTCCACAAAATTGTTCCTCCCTCATAGGAGTCAGTCATGCCACTGAAGTTACATGATTATATGTAGGCCCTGATTACTCAGATAATATGTTGTTAGGCGGCAGCATGAAAGACTGATGTAGGTAGATACAGTGAAAACACTGTGCTCTTACCAAACTATTTCTGTAAGAGATTTTAGTTTTCACATGAAAATTATGCTAAAAGATAAAATTATTGCCTTTGCCAGTAGTGTCATATCCTCTTGCTGAGACAAAAGACCAAAATGGAAATCATGTGACAATTCAGCACTTTCTCATAGTGAAATGTGGCATCATTTCAGAATACCCTGATGACCATTGAAACATTCCATATATTTGCCCTAATTTGACTGGGATACTTTAATCTATACATAGTACAGTTTCATTTCACTCCACCAATCATGACTAATGGAGCTAGCCTACAACTGTGTAATTAAATTGCAGAGGTTTAGAGAAAGTCACGCTACATTCTTTATACATTTCTTTACAGTATGTGAACCATGATTGTCATTCTGCTTAGTTGAGTTTGGTATCTGCAGGGTCATTTTAAAATTACCCTCTTCTTGCCTGTCCTCTAGAGGCTGATGGCACCTCTTTTTGTTTTGTTTTTTTTTTTTTTTTTTGCTTACCTGGGGAACTTGCTACTGCTTCATTTTAACTTTGCTCACCTACTGTGAAAAGTCTAAGTAAAACTTTTTTAGAAAGTAAGATTCCTGTTTTCAGTGTTATGCAAATGATATTGAAGCGAAACCTTGGATAACCTCAGCTTAAGTGCCAAGTCTCACCTTCTCTGTGTGATTCATTAGTGGAATCACAAAGAGGCCATGAGCTCTCCTCCTCCCCAAGGGGACCACCCACCTTTCTCCATATGGAGGAAGTTTCTGAAAGAAAATTTGTTTTATACCTAGAGCAATACAAACTTGACATTGTCTTTAAGCACACTCAAAAAGAAGAGTTGATATTGAGTAAATACAATTTCTGACTAGTTAGGAAGATGAATTTATATTATGAAGCATGTCTCAGACAGCCCTCTCCCTGTTAAAATGTCTCAAATCATGTCAGTTTTTAAACCTTTTCTCCAGTGACAAGTTTGCAGTGTTTTGTCAAGACGCTTAATTTATCCAGATGGAGTGACAGTTCCCTCACAAAATCCATTATAAGTGCAAATACGAGACTAAGTGGGACTGGGGTTGCTAAGATGGAGCGCAACCAGGAGCTGTAATGTTTTGAAAAGAATTAGGGTCTATAATTGGAACAGAAGGGATTAAATTCATTTTGGTGTGACTCCACTATCAATCAGTAGAGTTACGCCTATAACAACATTATATGAAGAAAGCAGTTTGCTTTTCCTTTACAAAAGTTGTATACTTTTCCCCAATTATATCTCAATTAAAAACAATGACATTTCAATGGAATAACCAAGTAGTAGATTTTCACCCAATGTTATCTTGTACCACAACCACTTAGAAATTTGTGAGTTCTTTGTAATTTGTTAAATTCACTGAGAAGTAATATTTACCGTTTTGATCTTTGCATGTATATTCTTGTAGAAATGAAAGGTGTTACTACTTACATAATTTTTCAGGGATCGATTCGCAGATCCTCTCATTGCTTACAGATTTTTTTCTCACGGCCAAAGCATCTCAAAGTTATCTAAAATCAGAAGCAAGTTGCAACTGAAGTATCCTCTAAGGTCACATTTCATGAAGAAAATCCTGGTAGCAAGAAGTATTACATTATTTTCCCAGAACAAGTAATCTTTTTCAGTCTCTAAAAGAAGTTCAGTTGCTTGCTGAGAAGAATGGTAGCCATGCCACAGTTATTTAAAAACTTGTCTTCACTCTGCTGCCCAGTAAATCAAGCAGTGGTAAGCAATCTAAAAGGGAAAACAAACAGTTTGTCCCTGCACACTGAAAGTGCAGTGTAAGCACCAAGCTGGTAAATTCTAGTGTCATTAATCTTTTTGTACAGGGCTCCCTGTCACCATCTCTGTGTTGGTGACACATACTCAAGTCTGCATTGAGAATGAAGAACCACTTTGCATTGTTTTGAAATCTGTCTAGTTTCATGGTTGTAAAAATTCTCTTTTTTACCCTGGTAAAATCAAAACAACTGGATGATAACAGATAACACATTTAGCTAGTAGGATATTTTTCACCCCTCCGCCTCCCAATGTATCGTAGTTCCCTTTTTGTCTAGCTCAGAAAGTATGCGCTATGATTTAATACAAACTTACATTAAAGTTTGGCAAGTCTTCAAGCAAGCTATATGAAAACAAAGGTACAGCTGTTTCTTTTCATTCTGCTTTATGCATACTCTGGTGCATTCCGTTTATGTCCTAAACCTTTGTTTCTGGTTGCTACTACCTAAAAGTAATACAAATTTAAGTACTTAGTATATAGCCTTTAATGGTCCTTTTATTAGCTAAAAGACATGTAAATAGTGTGGTTATGCATTAATTATATAAAAAAAGCTTTTCCCCCAATCCTCCATCAGGCTATTCCATTCTCTCTGAGCACGATCTGTTTTGCACTCTCCAGTGGAAGGGTAATGTAAGTATCACAGCAAAAGCACCAGCAAAAAAGGTGTTAAAATCTTAGAATGATACCCATAGGTGGATTATCTATGTAGAGTACTAAATTTCTTTCCTTGTAATGTGCTGCCAGAGCTCACACCATTTAGGAAAATTTAATTGAAGATGATTATTGGAACAGATGAGCCATAGGATAGAAATTATATCATGCTTACTGTTGGCTAGATAACCTGGGTGCCACTGAGTGTTCAAGAAAAGACCATTATTATTCTTACATACTAAAAAATGTGCATTAAAAGATTTAAAGGCAAAGTAGTCAGACTTTAGAAAAACGAAAACTAATCATACCCAAGTAAACTAAGCCCATTCAGCAACTGAAGAAGGTAAAGGGACTTTTCCTTTCTCAAGAGATATATCCCAGGTTCATTGTGAAAAAGAACTAATTACATGTATAGCATCAAGTCTGTCCATTAAACCAAAAGCACATTGTCCTGGAAACAGAAGTATGTGTTGGTAGTGAGTAAGTCCAAAAATTCTGAGGTTGTGGGGAAGCAGCACATCTTTCCTCAACCTACCACCAGAGTCACCACTGCATCATCAGTACAACGAATAAATCAAATGAAAGACATTCCATGTGTAAAACTTGAGAATATGAGAAATTACATTTGATCTTCTATCTTCTGTAAAGATAAACAAACAAACAAACAAACAAACAAATGTTTAATAACATTTGACAAGATTGGCACTTTAATTTTTGTGTGAAAATATTTATCTCTGACATAGATTAGTTCAAGTTAATACAGACAATAAATACAAAGACAACATAATCATTTCTCTTATTTCACCATGTCCTGGTAAGTGCAAGGATCCATAATTCCAAAGAAGATTGAAAGGATCAACAACAAAACCCTGGTCTCCATTTTTCTGGTAAATGAATCTTCTCTGTAATTTGAATTTATACCATGAAACTTTTCTTTATAACTATTTATGAATGATTAAATTTCGTTTCTTCACGACTGTGTGAGAAAAAATTCTCAGCCTTTCAACCTCTAAAAGTATAACCAGTTTGTACTCCTGGAGGAAGTTATACTTTCTTTTTTATCTTTAATTAAGGTACCTTAAATTAGTAGAAATGCAAGCAAGAAAGTGAATATTGTTGGAATAATGTATAGCACTTAATCAAGTAAAAAAGAGAAGGCATTCAAGAAATATCAAATTAAAAACTCAGTTTGCCTGAGCTATCAACCTGCCTAAATATTTCCTGTCAAAATAGACATAATACATTATCTTTTTAAAACTTTTATTTTGTTTAGAAGTGATGAAATAGTAGTGCAGTAACAATTAAGTTAAACATGTAGTAAGAAATAATTAAAACTATCTTCATATAATTCAAAACAAATATGTGCCAATTTCCCACAAGTTGTTTGTTCATTCATAATATTATAAATATTAACTATATGAAATTAATTTACACAGACATATCCGGTCAAAATTCTTCTTTGATTTATATGGGAATATCACACATCTTCAACGCAATGCAAAACAGGAAGTAGGTCTTCATGAAAAATATCAACAGTTCATAGGGTTAAATGATAATAATGACAGCTCTCTTTATCAATCAACATGAAAACTTAAAGAAATATAGTTCATGGGACCAGGCTAGACCTAGTCTGGAGTAAAACTTCCAAAATAGGGAATATCTTATGCAGTCCAGAACACTGAATCACAAAGGCCACCACAGAAGCCAAGGATGAAGTTTTCATTCTGCTTAACCTCCACTGTAGTTAATGTTGTAATTTAAAATTTAAATACATTCACTTTACTGAAATGCATTTAACAAGTGATTGTTATGCACTGTAATCTTCATTGCTTTAACGTAGTGATAGAGAGAGAATAAAAGGAACTGAGTAGACCACATACCATAAAATATGTTGTTAGGGAATTAGGGCATATATCTATGGCGAGATGCAAGATACTACTGCAAAATGTCATTCTTTAACAATGAAATGTTGAAATAGCTACAGCTAGAAAAATGCTTCAATGAAGGTAAGTTATAATGGTGCATTGTGCTTTATGACATCTCATTGTAGAACATAATACCAAAGAAAGAAGAAAATTTTTTCTTTATTATTGTGTTCCTTTTCTTCCCCAAATGAGGTCTTATGGTGTGAAAGAATTTTAAATTAATAGCTTGGATTGTAGGCTATGTCACACCATTGGTGAGGCTTGGTACCAAAGCCAAAGTACACGATCAAAACCAGCACAGCTACACAAATAGGTGTGTTCTGACTATGTACTTGACTTGTAGCCAGGTGTAAAGTATGCTCATTTGTTCATGTACACTTTAGTCCTGTCCTAGTGCATGCCAAAGTGGTTTATTTGGTGTCTGGGTGTGGGCGAAACGCTGATTCACTGCTTACCCCCTGTACAATTGTAATATGTTCACAATCATAACACTTACTTAGAAATTTCTATTCCCTTGAAACCTTAAAAAGATGATGTTTGTTGTCCTGACACCTTTATCCACCATACATACATCCATAGACTATTTTTCGTTTGTTCTGTGTCCAAACTCTGCACAATGCTGCTGAATCACTGCATTCTGTGGGTAGTTTAAGTCTGTGATCTGAGCTCTTAGCTGTGTTAGCAATGGAGTCTGCACCTAAATTAACAAGAATTAAGGTCTAACATCTAAAGAGGAAAGACTTTTTGCTGAAGACCTGGTGTGTTCACTGTAAACATTTTGAAAGGTTTGCTTCAGATTAAGTCCAGTCTGGTCCCATAAAGTAGATCAGGCCCTTTAGTTTAGTTCCCTCCGAAAGGAATCCAGGTTATGCACTCCATAAAGGGTCAATATATGGATAGTGGAAATTTACTTCAAAAGTGTACTTCTGATCTAAAATTCTGCATTAAATGTTGATATTTTAACATGTTTGTATCTCAAATTCAACTAAAAATTGGGAAACTGCAAAATATATAATTTAAAATCCACTAAAATGTTCCAGTCATAACAGATATTTGAATGTAGCCTAGCAATGTACCATCTCGTAGGTATTACAGCTGTGACTCCACTTTGCTCTGCCCTGTGTATGCTGTCTATGGACTCTATATTGTATTGTCTGAGTAGTCTATATTTTTCATGATATAGACATTAATTAAATTACTTCATTCAAAATGGCAGCTTCTGCAGTTGATAAAGCAGTTGGTAGCAAATCAAGTCCAACAGTGCGTGTCATGTTGACAAATCAAACCAGAATTTTAAACTCTGGCTGATCCAATATAAAATGTTACTTCTTGGCTTTATTTATATACTGACAAAGTCAGTCTTTTTACATGGAAAACATAAGCTTTGATAAAATACATTTAAAATAACGTGCATAATAGCAAACAGATTTTTAAATAGGTTTGATTTATTTCTTATTGATAATCAACATATTGTTGTCATATTTGGGTGATAAACAGTAGTGTAAACTGCTTGCATCTTATTCCTTGAATAGGTAATAAGTTCAGTCAATAGTAACAGGGAACAGAAGTTAAGTAAGTGGGTTTGTTTGAATATGTTAAGGAAACCTTGATGTTAGTTGCACTTGTGCTTTTAAAGGACATACTGTCAAGGATTATAATCTGTTTTCTTCAGAATACTAGTTTAAGCCGAAAGGTTGTTAAACAAAGTTTTTAATAAGCTGAAATACTACATCTGGGTTAGGGAAAGTATTCTCTTTAACTGTCTGCCTGTTTTTCTTCTGGACCCTTCTCCCCATCCACATTGACATGCTCTCACACCACATCCCACTGCGTGCATCCTCCACCATTTGCACTGCAGAGTAAACGCACAACTTCAACTGATTGTAAAACTTCTTTCCTACTCTTCTGTGTTATACCCAAGTCAAATAAGTGATGTGTTGCATGCTGTGCGCTAGTAAATACTGCAGGCATTATTGATCTTTGTGCAAGTTGAAACTCATAATGAATCCCACCCACAGTGTGGACAAAGCAGTCCTGATCCACTGAGGCGGTGTGTGTGATTAAAAGCTAAAATCCATATACACAGCAATGCACAGAGGTATGGCCTCAGGCAGTGCAACTCCAACAACTTAGAGAAACAGGCCCTTGACCTGGCTCCTTCCAGGGCATCTCAGGAGGGTGTCAGCCCCGTGGGCTGGGCACAACACTTGTCAGGACAAGACGTCTTTACAGAGCACCTTACAGATTGTATTGCTTATGGGGAATACATGTTCAACCTAAATGTTGGTTACACCTGCAAATGTGGAGCTGTGGCAGGCTCATCTCTATCGGTCTTCCAGATTGGTAACTCCTAACAAAGTTTTTATTAAAATAGTATAATATATACATAAAACACTTTGAGTTCTCAAAGATCATTACTCTAAACAGCTCAAAGTAGATTTCTATGATGAATTATTACGGCACTGTTTTGATGGGATGTTTGCAGTTTTAATGTTTAACCTGGGGACTGTACAGTATTTTATCCAATGACCTGCAAGAAAGTATACTTTTTTTTCTTGATAAAAGAATTGTCCATGTATCTTTAAGACTGGGAAAGTAGCATAAATAGTTGCTAGTTATGATGAGCCTACATACCCCTTAAAGAAATCAAATGTCAAGGTACATCTCTAGGAGCAATGAATGCTGTAAGCTCAGTCTTCCAGTGTGAATGACAGTATAGTTTGGAAAGAGGTAAGTTTAAAATGAAGTAAGGGATACTGGAAGATGAAAAGCTCAAGGCAAATCTTTGTGTAATGTGGCAGTGAAAATAGTAAATGCTGTTCCTAGGCTGTATTACACAAAAGAGCTAACTCTAAATCAGCCAGAAAGCAGATTAGAAAATGGGTCTCCAACATCTCAAATGAGTTTTCTAACCACATGTTATTCTAAAACAAGTCTCCTTGAATCTTTGTTATTGGAATTAAATTATTTCTGAGACAGAGTGCAAATGATCAAAGCCTCCAAGGCTGTTGGGCACTGAACTGAAAGGCAGTTTATCTGCATTTCCACACTACTGCAATGAATGTTTAAATATTCATAAACTGTAGAACAGTGTCAACAGAGAACACATAGAACATCTCTTACATGCGCAGACTGTGTAACTCCTAACTTCTGAGTTAAGTGGGAGTTGTGGTTTCATGTTTCCTGAGGCAGAAGTGACGCCTCAGCTAGCTGAGGATCTTTGTTCCTAACACATAGATAAAAATAGGATGTCATATCCTGTGCAGTCAATCTAATTCCCAATAAGGATGATTATTATTTTACCTAAAATCTTTGGTGTGTTCAAATTGCACAGGTAAATTGTTCTGAGAAAATCAAACTCTGTTTTTTCCAGTGAATTATTTTTTATTATCTCTGCTTGGAAGGTAGTGTCATCATTTAGCATAAGTGAGACCATCACAGGGAAACTGTCTTTCTCTCCGGAGATATTATATGACAGCTCCAAGAGTGATCATTGTCCTTAGAAGACACATCTTTTTGTGAGAAACTAAGAGAAGCCCCATCTACTTAAATCAGCAAAGATTGTGAGATGATCAACCTAGGTTAGTGATTTTTACATGATACATAGACAGTGAGGAGTGCTCTCTAACCCAGAAAAAGCGTAAGAGAATTCAATGGCTGAAAGAGAAGCTAGACAAATAAAAATGGAAATGAGTGGAAATGTTAAAAAATTTACATATTTTTGCCTTTCAGGTTTGTAAGAGCTTTGAAAGCACTATTCACTTTGAAAGAAATATCACTTCTCCAAGTGATAGCGGAGCAAAAGAGGAGAGGTGCTACGCTGGACCTTGTTCTCACCAACAAAGAGGGGCTGGTGGGGAATGTGGAGCTCAAGGGCACCCTTGGCTGTGGTGACCATGAAATGGTAGAGTTCAAGATCCTTAGGGCAGCGAGGAGAATGCACAGCAAGTTCTCTGGATTCAACCCTGGGCTTCGGGAGAGCAGAATTTGGCCTCTTCAGGGAGCTGCTCGGCAGAGTACCATGGGATAAAGCCTGGGAGGGAAGAGGGGCCCAAGAAAGCTGGTTGATGTTCAAGGATCACCTCCTCCAAGCTCAGGAGCAATGCATCCCAACAAAGAGGAAATCAGGCAAAAAGGCTAGGAGGCCTGCATGGATGAACAAGAAGCTCCTGGAGAAACTCAAACACTAAAAGGAAGCCTACAGAGTGTGGAAGCAAGGACAGGTAGCCTGGGAGGAATACAGGGGAATTGTCTGAGCAGCCAGGGATCAGGTTAGGGAAGCTGAAGCCCTGACAGAATTCATTCTGACCAGTGACACCAAGGGAAACAATAAAAGCTTCCATAAGTACGTTGGTGATAAAAGGAAGACTAGGGAAAATGTGGGCCCTCTCCAGAAGGAAATGGGAGACCTGGTTACCCAGGATATGGAGAAGGCTGAGGTATTCAATGACTTTCTTGCCTCAATCTTCACTGACAAGTGCTCCAGCCACACCATCCAAGTCCCAGAAGGCAATGACAGGGACCAGGAGAATGAAGAACTGCCCACTGTAGGAGAAGATCAGATCCAAGACCACCTAGGGAACCTGAAGGTGCACAAGTCCATGGGACCTGATGAGATTCATCCGCGGGTCCTGAGGGAATTGGCAGATGAAGTGGCTAAGCCACTATCTGTCATATTTGAGAAGTTGTGGCAGTCCAGTGAAGTTCGCGACAACTGGAAAAGGGGAAACATAACCCCATTTTTAAAAAGGGAAAAAAGGAAGACCCAGGGAACTCCAGGTCAGTCAGTCTCACCTCTGTGCCCAGCAAGATCATGGAGCAGACCCTTCTGAATACTATGCTGAGGCTCATGGAAAATGAGGAGGTGATTGATGACAGCCAACATGGCTTCACTAAGGGCAAATCGTGCTTGACAAATTTGGTGGTCTTCTAAGACAGGGTTACAGTCTTGGTGGATAAGGGAAGAGAAACTGATGTCATCTACCTGAACTTGTGGAAAGGATTTGACACTGTCCCACACAATATCCTTGTCTCTAAATTGGAGAGACATGGATTAGATGGATGGACCACTCAGTGAATAAGGAATTGGCTGGACAGTTGCACTCAAAGAGTTGCAGTCAACGATTCAACATCCAAGTGGAGACCAGCAACAAGTGACGTTCCTCAGGGGTCGGTACTGTGACCAGCACTGGTTAACATCTTTTTTGGTGACATGGAAAAAGGGATTGAGAGCACTCTCAGCAAGTTTACTGACAACACCAAGCTGTGTGGTGTGGTCGACACGCTGGAGGGAAGTGATGCCATCCAGAGGGACCTGGACAGGTTGGGGAGGTGGGCCCATGTGAACCTCATGATATTCAACAAGGCCAAGTGCAAGGTTCTGCACACAGGTCAGGCAATCCCAAGCAAAAATACAGGCTGGGCGGAGAATGGATCGAGAGCAGCCCTGAGGAGAAGGACTTGGAGGTGTTCATTGACGAGAAGCCCAACATGACCCGGCAATGTGCACTTGCAGCCCAGAAAGCCAACTGTATCCTGGGCTGCATCACAAGCAGAGTGACCAGCAGGTCGAGGGAGGGGATTCTGCGCCTCTCCTCCGCTCCGGTGAGACCCCCCCACTGCAATATTGCCTTCAGCTCTGGGTCCTTCAACATAAGACGGAAATGGACCTGTTGGAGTGAGTCCAGAGGAGGCCACGAAGATGATCCAAGGACTGGAGCACCTTTCCTATGACGACAGGCTGAGAGAGTTGGGGTTGTTCAGCCTGGAGAAGAGAAGGCTCCAGGGACACCTTGGAGCAACCTTCCAGTACCTAAAGGGGACAACAAGAAAGCTGGGGGGGGACTTTTTACAAGGATTTGTAGTGACAGGACAAGAGGCAATGGCTTTAAAGTGGAAGAGGAAGATTTAGATCAGGTATAAGGAAGAAATCCTTCATGGTGAGGGTGGTGAGGCACCGGTACAGGTTGCCTAGAGAAGCTGTGGCTGCTCCATCCCTGGAAGTGTTCAAGGCCAGATTGGATGAGGCTTTGAGCAGTGTCGTCTGGTGGAAGGTGTCCCTACCCATGGCAGGGGGGTTGGAACAAGAAGGTCTTTAAAGTCCCTTCCAACCCAAACCATTCTATAATTCTATGATTCTATGAATATGACACATACTCAATCACCTGGGGACTTTGAATAAAGCTTGTTTTATTTCAATGACAAATTACCAAACTTGATATTAATGTTGTTTGGTGAAACTCTGTGTCCAGTACTATGCAGGAAGTCAGTTTTGATAAAAGTAGGTCTCCTGGCCTTGAAAAGTGTAATCTATACTCACTTCAAATTAGCAAGTCATTAAGGTTCTTACAGACCAGAAGGATCTGATTCATATTTTCTTGAAAGATCTTCAGTGTTAAGATTTTTCTTTCATATTATGGTAGATCAGGGTAATATATCCTCCTTGCTGTGTACGGAATCATATGGAATGATCATGACTGATAGTAGTATTTGGGACCCATGCCAGAAATGGTTATGCTAGATATAATGTGAAAAATAACGACAGATAAATTCTTTGTCCTAGAAAACTGAGTACCTGTGAGGTTCAGACTTTTGAATGAGTTGCAATTACTTCAACTCACAGTCAACTTAATAAATGAAATTTAAGAAAATGCTTATTTATCCACCTGGGCCAAAACAAAAGAGTGTTTGCGTGCCTTTAATCCTTAGTCCCTCAGAGACAACTTTTTGTGATATGTTTTCTGATAATCTAAATAGTTACAAACTGAAGGCTCTTGAAATTTCATTCATGTAGTTCATACTGATAAATGTCCTTTGTGGAAACTGAAGTTGATTTATCACCTGTTGAACACTGAAGAATGTATTGTTTGCTGAGCAAAAAAGAACAAAATATCTTCATTGAAGATTAAGATGGGCTATATCCCATTTATTTTCCTTGCTGGGATAGACCTGTGCAATGCATGCAACATGTTTTATTAACAGAAAGATTTTTAACCCACAGGGTAACTGCAGCTGGAAAATATTAAGTTTATGAGTGAAAAAATGTAATTTTTACATTATTTGATTCACAGTTGAGAAGACTAAAGGTCTATGTGCCTGGCTGTAATCTTGAAGTATGAGTACGTAACACACACTAACTTTTTGTTTTAAAACATAGGAACATAAGGGATTTTTGTTTATTTTTAGCAAAAACTGCATGTGCCCAGGAAGCTCTAAATTTCTTTTTCTTTCCCTT
>NW_009622747.1:16863-42040 GCF_000690535.1 Cariama cristata
ATTTGTCCTCTGGGACCAAATTCAGTTGCTGGTCTTTTTCCATCAAAGTCATGAATATTTTTTGATAGCAGTAAATGTTGACTCACAGCTGATGGAATCTCCAACTCAGCTAAATTGTATCCCATGCTATTTATTTATTAATCTTTCTCTTTTAATTATTAATGATCTTACAATTGCACTAAGCAAAACAATTTAAAAAGTGATGGAAGCTATACAACCAAGAGTATGACAAATACTTGGACCACTGAAAGAAAACAGCTCAGCAGGACAGTTTGATGGCAGATGAGCATTAATTTTTGTTAATCAAAATCAAATCAAGTTGTGGCTCTACCAATAACCACCACCCATGTACAGGGGAAGAAGAAGCGAAGCAAATACTGCAGAACTCAGAAAAATATTTTACTTACTGTGAACATATCTAATGAACAATTAGAATCTTTTTTTTTAAATTACAATCTGGTTTTGACCTTATAAGACCACACTTCTCAACGGTTCAGATTCAATGCTGTTAATTAATTAACTTTAGTGAGTCAGTTGCATAGTAAATGAATAGATTAGACATTTAAAAGGTATCCTTTAAGAATTTATTGTACAATGCAAAGTACATCTAGAGTTAATGAAATGTCCTACAGAATTGAATAGAGGTAAAATGAAGAGGTTTTTGCATTGATAAATTACTCTTATGGTCTACAAAATTTATTACGATATTCTGTTTGTGTAAGTAAGAATTTTTAACCCTCCCTTCAGACTTTTAATTGTAATTTTTTAAAACTATAATTACAAGCAGGATATTTGTGTCAATAAAGACATGTAGGGCATTTTAGTAAGATTTTTATTATTATGTACTATATTCAAATGGTATTATTTCTGTTTGACAAGCCAAACTACAGGAAACAATTTAATCTGAGCCTTTTCCAAGACCGCGAGTCAAAATCATCAAAGTATCCACCTATTCTCAGATAAATTTTACTTTTACACATTTGCTTCTTCAAAGTGTTTGCCCACACAAATAAATACAAGGCGTTAAACCTCTAGGCCTATACGAACTGGTTGTGCCACAGCTAACATAAAACGATCATGTAAAGGATGTCAGGAAGAGTGAAAGAAATCTCAGATTAGTCACATAATAGTTTCCAGAAGCAGTCTTTTCAATGCTTACTGTTTTATCTGATTGACATATTAATACTCATGTTAAAAAAAAAATAATAAATATGAGTGTAGATCATAACCAATATTTTAATAGTACATATTTTAGCTCTTGAAACTTCTGTAGATGTATAACACTTTGCCTTATCTTATGTTGTAGAAGATCATCACTTTTCCAAGTTTTTTGTAGCAATTCTTTATATATTTGCATTAAAACATCACTGGCTGAATAGCTTAAGTATTTTGAGAGAAGAAGATATAATATACACTCCCTCCATTCTGTCCTTAACAACATCACCAATCTTTGAAACAAAACTTGAACTACTTCACAAAAATGAGTTGAATGTTGCCCTCCCATCCTTTTCCTAATCAAGAAATACACTACACCGAAAAGTGTATATTTGCAGAGGAAAGAACAAACTCTGAGTCTTTCATACCTTTGGAGAGCTCTAAACATGGAGCATTTTAGTACAGACATGTAAGTTGTCTCTTTTTACCAAATTTTAAAATAAACTCTTCCCAAATTTTAACAGAACCATGCTTTATATAATGAGCATGGTGAATATCCTCAAGACTGAGTCCTTCTGCAGGAAAGTCACTACGAGAAAGACTTTCTACTGTATGTTGTGGACAGGGTTTAAATGCAATTAATCATAGAGCTAGTCAGACTTATCAACTGCAGAAGAGTAGACACATGGGAATCTCTGACTACAGCAAAACAGAAAACCTAATTTCCTCAGAGATTAGTGGTTGATTGACTTCTTAACTGAAACAAACTTCAGTATGAACTCATATTTCCTGCAGCCTCTTCTCACTGCAATTCTTCCACCTCCTTCAATACCTTTTGTTAATTTTCCCAGTATTCTTAGCTTCCATCAACATAAAGTATCTTTGCAGTGAATAAAGAGACAATATTAGTTTTGGTTGGTGCTATGTGTCTTTAGTGAACGTTGTACCCTTATTGCTGGTGAGCTGAATGGGCCCATGGGTTCTGAGCCTCTGCAGCTCTAGGTATGTTAGGCTGCATTTGTGTACCCTGTGCAGGGATGTCAGACATCAATTCTTCAGTCATTGGAACAAAAGATTAAAAAGAAAAACTGCTAGACAGAAGTAGGTTGCATGACTGTATAAACCTCATTTTTTTTTATGTGAAAAAGCTAACACCTGAGACAGTTGAAGTTTTCTGGTACATCCAAAGATAGGAAGCAGCTAATAGACACAGTTTGAGAACTGTATTTTTATACAAAGTTATCTAAATTTCATGTAAGTCCCCACAAGGTCTTTGTTTTTGGTCAGGAACTCAGTATTTTCTAGGAATGTCCTCTAAGGCTTTTATGGATGTTATGAAATTTCTCACTGTTGTTAGTACTGTTTCACTTTTCACTATGTCAGTAACTGTGGAAATGTGGAGTGCAACAAACCACCAGCCCTCATTCATACTTGACCTGTGTAAGGGCACACTTTGCATTACTTAAAGGCCTGCTTCTTTCTAGTGCTGTATTTCCAGAACTGCCTGTCTTATTGCTGAAAAAGTGGCAGCAATAGTCTGTATACTGTTGGCTGAAAAGTGTATTATGGATATTAGTAAATTCTGGGCTATTGAAACTTTGTGGGAATGAGATTGATAACTAGGATGAGGCAGGTAGAGGTCTAAGGATCCTTATTTTGCAGTGAATCATTAATAAGACTTTTTAATCCAAATGTAGATGCGTACAACGTGCATTCAGAGGAAAAAAGCAACTGCGTATCGTGCTGTTATTCAGATGATTACACAGGTATGTTAGGACTGCAATGATAATCACCATTTTGTTAAATTTAGTGCAAAAGAATCTGGATTACCTCTTTCATCCACAGCAACCGCAGGAAAATCACAGACAGAAGGTATTTCCTGTACTGACTGAAAAGTAGTTATTCCTGCCTTTAGGAGGCTATGTATGAGTATGTCTATACCTATATAGTTTCTTGGCAGCATTTTAAAATAGAAAAACAAACCCCTTAAAGTTTATATGTTTCCTGACATTTATAAGTTTTGTTCTTTAATATAAACTTTTAAAGCCCTATTAAAAGTACACAGTTAAGAGAAAAATTTAATAGAATGGAAAAAATGGCAGAGGAAATCACAACAGTGAACTGCTGGAGCAGAAGCAGTATGGTGAAGGTGATCACCCTTCAAGGATTTCATTATTAGTAGAATAATTATCATAGCGGCTGTTGTGGCTATAAGGAATCCAAATTATATCCCTGCATGTTACCACCATGAAAGAAGACCTTAAAACCCACGACAGGATACACATAAATAGAAGTGCATGGACTTAATGAATACGATCTTTTCCAAATTACCTCCAGTGTTGTCCTCCATATTTTGGGATAAGTTTTTTTCCTAATTTACCATCAAACAGATGGATGGTCACATGGTACAACAAGAAGGGGACTAACACTAACAGTAGATCAGGTCAGCTGTGACCTTGATAACCTGAGTCTTGGAAACTCCAGAAACAGAGATTCTCCAACCTATCTGGAAAACCTTTTCCAGTGCTGCATCTTCTCCCCTCCCACCGCCCATCAAAGACTTCTCTAATGCTCAGTTTGAACCTTCCAAGCTGTTATTTGTGTCTATTTCTCCTTGATATGTTGTTTGACACTTCTGAAAAGAGATTTCCTCCATTGTCTGGATTTTTGTTGGGTTTTTTTATTTTGTTTTTCATAAAGTCAAACATTAAGTAAGCTCTCTGTCTTTTTCAAAATGGTTTATTCTCATATTTTGATTTTGACTGTGTGGTAGCTCTAGCCACTGAAAAATAACATGGTTCTTTACCTTGAAACATAAATAAAATGATCAGTGCACAAGAATTAAATCTATACTAATATACTAAATGAGATCTATTCCTTAGTCCTGGATCCAATAGCAAAGTCTGGCCACGTCTGTAATATTAAAAGTTCTTAGTGTTTAATACAGGGTGACCCCAAATAGATGGCATGCTGGGAAAGTTTCCTGGTCTGTAATCTATCTGGGCACTGTCTAAAAAGAATTTGAAAACTGCTTGGGAATGCTACTTAGCCTGACGTTCCTAAAATCACCACCTATTTTTCTAGGAGACAGGGGGAAAAAAAAAGGTCTTCCCTAAAACTGATTTTGAGGATTCTGTTTAGCATTAGTTTATTTACACAGATACAGTCAAAGTAATTTCTTTTTTCAGCTGTTTCTGAAAATTCTTTACTTACAGCAGCCAGAAAGACAGAATGGAGGACAAGTGTTTTGTGTGTGAATTAATGCTGTTAACAATGGCCATCAAGGTCTACTTGTAAAGTGAAGCACTTCAGAGGAAGAGGCTCAGATTTTTCAGGTTAGGACTCAGAAATTCTTTGTTCATTTCTCAGTTTTGTCATTGACTTTGAAGAAGCCACTTCATGACTCCGTACTGCAGTTTCCCCACCTGCAAAATGCAGTTATTCCGTCTGTTCTTTAGTTTCAGGCCATACGCAGCTCTCACAGCACTGAGCCATAAAACTCTCAAAGACACCAACAGGGACACAAAAGCTGTTGCACACTAAACATTTGTGAGATGCCAACAACCAGCCCCAGAAATCCTTTATTTCTGTAACAGCTTTATTTTTACCATCACATAAATAAACAACAATGATAATATTGTTTGCATTGACCATGGGTGATTTTTCAACAGGATTTTTTAATATGATAGCTTCTCAGTCCCTAAGGAAGGGAAAAAGCCCTGCTTTAGAAAAGACAAAATGTGTGTGCCAATGCAGGGACAACATCAGAAGAAAATTAAACCCTTCTTGAGAGGAGAGCAACAACTGTTGCCATCATGTAAGAAAAAGAGAGAAAATATTCCCTTCAAACAAATAGAGTTGAGAGAGTGGGAAAAAGATTATCTCATCACACTGACAAGGATCTTGTCAAAGAATTTCAAGAAGCTAAAGGTTGAAAACCATCCTCAGTAGGTGTCCTTCCCAACCCTTCTCAAGAGAGGAGAGCAACAACACAAAACTTGCCATCATGTAAGAAAAAGAGAGAAAATATTCCCTTCAAACAAATAGAGTTGAGAGAGTGGGAAAAAGATTATCTCATCACACTGACAAGGATCTTGTCAAAGAATTTCAAGAAGCTAAAGGTTGAAAACCATCCTCAGTAGGTGTCCTTCCCCCCTTGTTTACTGCCGTTTAGCACTAAAGGAAAACCAAACCAAAGGGGTATTCCTTACCAACTGCATGAAATGTGCATACAGGGGAAAGTTGCTAAGAAGGTTTTTTATTTCAGCGTTTTTTGTGAAATGTGACTAGCTCTCAAATCATGTGCTTAGATCTAAAGATGTGTCTGATACTATTTTTTCTAAGGAGCATTTATATGACATTTAGCTTCTGAGGATGAACTTGAGGAATGAACATTAGCCAAATAATTTATATTTTGAAGGACAAAAAGTCTGATTCTGCACCTTAACTTTACACTAGATTTGGCAACTTCCACTTTGTGTTCTGTTCATTTTGTTGGTAACTGAACGTAAGTCCTCCCTCCCCCAAGTCTATGGTAAATCCAAGTAATACTACTCAGGGTTAGCAGAGCCAAAGAAGTCCATAATAACATAGGAACAGCATTATTAGAAACTGGTCATTTATGGAGATCAGAAGAGATATAAAAAGAATACACATGTTAAGGAAATTAAAACCAGGAACCTTAAAACAAACAACCGTGTGGATAAATGAATTGTAAATGTCAATATTAAGACACTAATATTAAGAAAACAATCTCATAAATTAAAACACAGTGGAGAACAGAGACTGAAAGCAATCCAAGTACGGACAATATTAACGACACAAGATATGAAGAAAAATAATATTAATGTAATAGAAGTAGCTGATAAATACTACAGAAATCCTAAAAACATAGAAAAAATAGAAAATAGAAAGCTAATAAAAACATCTAGAAACTTATTTTAAAGGCAAGAAATATTGTATGCTTTGACAAAAAAGACACTGTCAAGAATATTTCTTGCATTTACTGAGCCCAAACAGATGCAAAAAAACAGAGGATGGCAGAAACTTGATAGAAAAACCTAGAATGGTTTCATAACTATTTCATAACTATTCTATTAAACTAGACAGAATTATGGCAAACGCTACCATATAACTGGCAAGAGTGAAGAACTGTCATTCATTCCAACGGTGAGCATGGAGAGAAGACAAGTAAATCTTGCAGTCATGAATTATCAGAGGGATAATAGACAAACCCAACAAACACAAGATTTTGCCTATAAAGCAGAGGATGAGAGAGAAAGCAAACATATCTTCTAGATTGTCAACATGGACATTGAAATCATGTAAGATTAATAGTCTCAGGGATTCCAGAGCCAACTGAGAAAGAAAATCCATAAATTCATTAAGGAACCTGTGTTAGCTCTTGGAAGTCCATAAATTCTTTGTGAAGGTTACAAAAGTAATATGTGAATGAAAAAGATGGAAGACACACAGGACTGGTGACATGTCCATTCTTCAGGAAGAATGGAAGGATCTTCAGTACCACACCTACTTCACCCCTTCATAAATTGAATGCACTATGTGTGCAACTCCAATACAGCCAAACTTGATGTTCGCTTATGAGGTAGATTTTAGATTCTGCCACGTATTAAGGCACTAATCATATAATGAACCTAGTCTGAATTTAAAAAAGCAGTTAAGATAGTGTAATTCAAATACCTCCTTAAATATGCTATAGTACACAGGTGCATTTCTGAGTCAGAACCTAGCAGAAGAGGCAACTGCAAGAAAATATAGAGTTGTGAGAGTCTGTGTATTTCAGAATGCTGGGGCTATAACCGCTCTGAGGTTGCACTTCGAGGATCATAGCTCTGCCAAGTATTTAGGTTTGAATTTTCTTGGGGGCCTAATAGTATTTTAGCTCCCCTTATTAATACAGAGCAGAAACCAGGCCATGTGCTGACCTTCTAGTTCTGGTACTGACAATTAAGTCATTTGAGTCAGTGGAACAATCCCTCTTCTGAGACTGGAAATATTTCTTTTCAATGATTCAGCCTAGAACTTGAATGTTCAGTGTCATACTAACAGGCACTAGAACAATTATTCAGACATTTCTTATTTCATGTCCACAAAAGAGGAAGACAACTTCTGTTCTTGACCAATTATTGAATCATGTCATAGCAGCATCATTTCTAGGTGTGTGTGACAGAAAAGTCCAAGTATCTTATTTTTAATATTTATTTACCATAAGAAAATGCAACACAAACTGTTCAAGAGAAGACTACTTGTAGAAAATGAAGACAGCGTCATAGGCACATTAAATGTCTTTAGAACAAGGTTGAATGATCCTCGTATCAGCAATATTAGTGCCAACCTGATTTCTTGCTTATATATGATGTGGTCTTCAAAATGTACCCTGTTTGAAAGAAAGTGTCCTATTTTGGGTCCTGACCCTTTATTCATATACAACATATTAGCAAATAATGAAGTGTGACAGCAGCTAATATGTAACACGCATACATCATAATGTTACCTGACAATCACCCAAATGAATAGAAATGTCAGGTGAATAAATACATAGTTTACGCAGATTGAGGCTTTAACTGATACAGGAGTAGAGCTTCATCTGTAGCTAGAGGGCTGTTACCATAAGCAGTTAAATAGCAGAGCCACTTTTTGCCATGTTTTGCCATAGCTGTGTTGGATGGATCGGTGGGGAGGTAGATGTACGTACATCCTACATACCCAAACATGTCTATTATGTAAATATTTCCACAAATAAATGTTTAAAAATATAAAAATAAATACGTGTATAAGTGTTATAACTCACACTTCTCTCATTACTGGAGGGACTTAATTCTTTTAATTAGATACAAAGTCATGTTGAGTTTTATTTCTGTCTGAAAAAAAATCCAAAACAAAACAGCAAAAACCTAAGACATTGTTCTTAAGGAAGAAAAATGCAATATGATCCTAATGTTATGTAGAGTACTATCTAGTGACACTTTTACATTAGATTGGGGTTTTTTAACAGTACCAGGAATACTTTGCGATGTATCTGCTTCTATATTTTAATTAGCTAGCCACAGCAAGGCAGGCAATGTTTAAGAAATAACTTTTACTTTCAAACTATATCATTTTATGGAGTCGCCCTTGTTTTTTCTTGTTCTAAGAGTGTGTGCTAAGAAATCAACACAATTAGCAAAAGAAGAAAAACTCTTCTTATGCAGTGAAATGCTACCAAAGTGCAGGTGCTAGAATAAACTGTGCCATACTGGGGACCATCCAACTTCAGTAATATCAGTACTTGAGGATGAAAAATCATTTAGTTTGAGTGGTCTCAGATTTCGGGCTTTTTAAAGAGCTCCGCACTTCCATGCCTAGTAATTTAAAGACATTGCCAATGGCACTCTGAAAGGCAGCGTTCAGTCTATAATCACAATTTCAGTGAGGCAAAAAAAAACACACCGAGCAGATCATCCGTAAAGGAAAAGAAAAAAAAAAATATGAAAAACATTATCAGCCAGGAACTTTCCCATTACAGATCATTACATGAAGTTTCTGGGGAAATATCAACCCTGGATATTTTTACCATGTCTTTGAAGAGTCTTCTGTAAAATATTTTTTTTGTCTTTTTTTTTTTTTTTTTTTTTTTTTTTTTTTTTTGTGAAGAAAGTAATTCAATAACCTTACTGGAAGTAAATATTTGACTGCTTATGCCTTAGAGGTTTGAAAAACTGGAGTAATAGAAACAGGGGAGTATTTTCTTCCTATTTTTTTTTTAAACTCTACTAAGTGTCTTATAGATAAAAAGAAAGGAAAATCTGGATCTCCCATTTCTTCCTCCTCAATATCTTTTTCATCAAATGTTAAAGTTGTGTGGATTGAGATTTTGTGATATTTTTGGCCATCATGCAAAATTGTATTTTCATCTCTCTCAATTAAATTCTTTATTTCAGCCTTAATTGTTGTTAACAATGTGACTTGGGTGCTACCTTCATTATACTTCTAATCTCTTACATGATTTGTGATGAGAAAATATTGTTATAAGACTATCCTGTGATTTGTGCTGAGGCTCTGGGCATTTCTTGTCAAGAATTGCTGACAGAGCTGACAAATGTCCTCAGTAGTCATGATTTTCCCTTTATTTCGTGAGTCCAAAACTGTGGTCAGGCCTAAAGTCCCAATCTGACCTTGCAGTGGATTCAAATATGGTTACATTTTTCACAATCCCCTAGTTACAGAAGAAAAGACAGTTGGAAAGAGAAGGGGTGTGAAGCAAGAATATGAACCTGGAAATCCCAAATCCAGTGGCCATGTAGTCACACTTTTTCCCAGCCCCAATCAGAATTTAAATTAATTATATGACAGTAGAATACCTCCAACAGGCATGATCAGAAGAGGAAATAAATAGCTTGGTAATTTCCTTCATGGATACTATGTTCCTCTAAAAAGATTTGTTTTTCAAAAATCCTCATCTGCTAATGAAAATCCATGTTTTGAGTTTTTTTCTTGGCCAGATCTAATATTGTGTCATGCTATAGCTACTGCTGTTGAAATTGTTGTGTTGCAGATCCCATGAGCATCGCCTATATAAGACACAGAAGTACCATCAACGTTTGCACGAGAGTGATCTGGCATGCTGAGGCAATGAGGCATAAGTGGAAACAGAAACTTCAATTGCCTGTATCACATCCCTGGGGTGTTGTGAGGCAAAGCACAGCTAAGCCATGCTTCCGACACCTCAGATCTCAGGAGTGTGTTATCCAATTATCTCATGGCAACCACCCCTTTAGGGCTCTCTCTCTGCTATTAGGAAATACTTTGATGGTGGGTGGAAAAAGATATTTTTGGAAGTGGAGGAGGAAGTTATTTAGAAGAGAGAATCACTGTAATCACTGCATTGTGTTGCTAAGTTGGAAAAGAGAGACAAAACATTGTTCTGACTTCGTTGTCTTCTGTAGCTGTTAAGAACAAAATGCTTCAGCCTAGCAATTTCTCCAACATTTCAACAAAGTTCAGATTAAATTTTCCTGTAGAAGACTAAAAATTATTAGGTGTCATAAGAAACCGAACAAGCTGCTGTAGGGTAAGTTCCCAAAGTAAGCTGTGTAACAGATATAGAGCTCACCAACTTTTCCTGCACTCTCACCCTGCTACAACTGTGATGCAACTTGCTCCTCTCTCCGCAGTACAGCAGGTTCTGTACTATGCAACATTTACTGCTGTAAGATGATATTATATTTTACCATAGGAACAGAGCTTGTTACTCACATCTTAACATCAACAGTTACAGTCTTGCTGCGGCAGTGTGATGAAATTATGAAAGCCCACAGACATTTCTGGCAAAGGGCATGTACAGAAACACTGAGGCAGGGGCAGAACAGGTTGTGACTAAAAGAAATGATCATGGGAGCTCAGCCTCCCCTTAAACATGAGGAGAAGCAGATGGTAAGTGTTGCTCACTGCTTCTGCAAGGCTCCTGGGCAATGCCACTGTAAAATAGCCAGGGTACATACTACACCTAAGCACCCATATTGACACAAGCCCAAATTGAAGGGAATGTCTCAGCCACTTTTTGGTGGTAGTGGTAGTCCCTAGCTATTTGCTCTTTCAAGCAGTGAAAAGTTGTATGTCTTCTCCCACCACATGCAGCAGAGTTACTGGGAGAGAAAGTAAGCCTTCAGCTCAGATGCTTCAGCACAAAGTCCAGCACCCTGACCTAAAGACACTTCTGTTGGCAGTTTTATAAGATGCAGACTTTCGACTGAGGTAAGCTGGAGTAGAGACATTGTCTCTATCAGGACAACTCTGCTTTAGGGTGGCAGAGAGGTGGAGCCGACGGTAGTTTTATATCACCTTTAAAGATAACTCACCATAGCTCATCAACCATTGCTCTAAGTTCTGTAGCTGGGATCACTATGCAAGTTTATTGGAATGGTACAAATTTCACATTATCCACCTTTTTTTCCCCCCACTTATGTTAGCAGTAATACAACCTGTCCCTAGGCAGTCCAGATTTAAATATAAATTTGGCTCTGTGTTTTCACACTTTATCAATTTGCTTCTTTGTTGATATTCGGTAACAATGGATCTTCTTAATGAAATTTAAATGATTGCTTTGGGGATGAGCTCTTGAAATAATCTGCTCATTTCTCTGTTCAAGATTGGCTGGATGTCTTATTGTTGGCCTCTTGCTAAAACAAACAAAAATCTCAGAGATACTGAGCTTTAGAAAAGTTTTAGTCAGCAAAGATTCAAACAGGTCATTTCCTCACTCGCTGGAGTATTCCTCTTCTTTTAAAGCCAATTGGACCTTTGGGATCCAGCGACTATCTGTAAATTACATGCTGATGCAGCACCCTTAGTTACAGCCCAGGAGAGTTTCTGAATCTGAATAGAAATCTAAACTTTCTTTCCACGCAGCTACAGAATATGCAGCTTCAAATTCCTGCTCAGATTCAAATCCTTGTTAGAGCATGGGACAGCCAGCAGGAAGAGTCCAGGAGGCCCCTCGTTATCATGGAGCTAACTATGATATACACTACATAGAAGCTCTTGACATTCCTTTTTGTCATTTCCATGCTCGATAATAATGCATGACAAGATTTAGACTGGCACAAGTATATTGTCTGTCAAAGGCGCTTCAAGATTTTATTTGGCTGTTAGTCAGCTCACATTACTCCAGGCTGTTTGATACACAGAGCACAAAGCAGCTTAACACTGTTGCTATTAACGTTCAAACTGCACTGAAAACACTTCATTAAACAGCCTACTGCAGTGTAATTGTTTAATAATATTTTGATTAGGTTGTTTAGTAGACAATCCTTGCTGTAAAACATTTTCTTTCTGTCAAGTGACTCTTTGGGAAAAGGCAATATCAAAATGCTCAGGATAGTTCTATTTAAAAAAAAATAGTCAGAAAGGCTAAATTTATTTTTTTTTTTTGCTTACCATTTTTGTTGTTTGGTTGCTTTTCTCCACTGTATTTATGAAACTTACTAAACTTTAGCTGCTGTTAAGGAAGATCTATTCCAAGTCATTATGAAAGAAGTGCAAACACAGACTTCTTCAAACACAGACAACAAATCATCCAACTGATCCATTTGGGAATCTTGATCCAAATTCACTGTACTTCTAATAATAATGTGTAAAACATTTACCAATGTCTTCAGGCCTGGCAGATTCTCATAGGAGTTATGGCCTTCTTCATGCTCTTAAAATAGAATAGGGCTCTGTTTTTCCCTTTGAATAGATATTTGGATAGATATTGACATAACAATAACAAAAGTACCTGTCAAGAGTTGCCATTGATAACAATTTCCTGGAAGCTACATGAAAGATTATTCAAGCCTTGAATAGCATGAAGTATAAGATGATCAAAAAAAACTTATTTTACAAGACAGAACTGAAAATCTTGATTTGGTTAGTCTAGCAAAGAATGTAAGGGGATGTCACTGCCTCGTGTAAAGTACACAAAAGATAAACAACAGATAGACCAGGCTGGCATAGGAGCAAAGGGATATACACTGGGCATCAATGGGCTGAGAATGAGAATATTCTTGAACTTCAGTAAAGTGTAGATTTGGGTAGACATCCAATAAGTCCAGTAGAGACAAATAAATCAACCTGCCTTTGGAGGGTTGCAAATTTGAGGAGACAGTTATAGGACATGGTGCCTGTGACAGCAGGGCTATGAACATGATGACCTAAAATGCTCTTTTCTATCCTGTATTTCAGTAAAACTGAGACCAAAGCATGTTCAGAGAGTACTAACTGTTGAGCTACCAAGACTTTGCACATAAAGCATTGGAACCAATTACCAAGAAACTGTATGTCCCTTACATTTCTAGAAACATTTTATCTGATCACGGATGGACTAGAATTCTGGATTAAAGGTAGGAAGCTCACATTGCTGTTGTTGTTTCTGCCTGTTAAAAAGTTAGAGACCTTTGGTTTCTGTGAGTGACTTTTGTCTCCTTTTAAGAAACATTAACTTCGTAAATAAAGATTTAAAAAGAAATAAAAGCTTATTCTGTTTTGTGGATATAGATATTAAAGAATGTGCCTTGTACAAAATTCATACTCTCTGAACATTACTGTACTAGCTTGCTTCCTGCAATATCTGGGGGACATATTGAAATTATGGGCAGTGAAGTGCCAAGAGACTTCCAGCTGTCTTCTATCTGGCTCTAGCAAGGCTTCAGCTGCAGACTAGCCAGTTCGAACGCTAGACTGGCAGCAGGTAACTAGTCAGTGTAGTTGGCTTTGATGTTTTATCTGTACAGTCATCTGATGTTGTATCTTCTGGAGCTGTGTGTTGGCATAGTCTAATGGAAAGGTCCCTAACGTGATATGACAGAATGGCTAGTGTTAAAGGAGACATCCTCTTGCACTGTTCAAATTGTAATACATCGATAACAACTGCCTTTTATCTTTGCCAAATGAGACTTTTAAGTGGAAGCCACATGCTAAGTTCATGGAAAAAATAAGCTCTAGATTTTACTTCACAGAAAAATTTCACTGCAATGTTTTAATGCTACCTCTACAAAGTCATGCCAAGACCTAGTTTTAATTGTTTCTCCCTGAAGATACCTGCATAGAGAGTACATTCCTATTCAGTGTTTTTCCCACTTGTGTCAGTTTTGGCCAGCAGATAAGGAAAATACATTCTTTCCATGCTGCAGCTTTCTCTCTTCTGCCTGGATTCACAGTCAGAAGAGGACTGAGAAGGCCAATTATGCTACTCCTCTGTAAAACCAAGTGAGATTGTTGATAGTTTATCCTCAAACAACAAATAATATAAAGATTATGCCATATTGTATCAATAGAAATTTCAAATCATCTTAAGTGGTAGCTCTTTGCAAGTTCTCAGATGCCATAGAAACATTTAATGTAGTAAAAATATCTAGCCAGAGTTGATGGGGAGGACAATATCCTCATCTTTAGTTGACAAAGGGACAGTTGGGGGTCAGAGGAAGTCTATAACCTAAGAAGTTGCAGTCTCTAAGGCCTGTATTGAGACATTTAAAGGCAATCAATTTCTACCAGGTGAAAACCTAATGCTATAATGATGTTCAGCTTTGACAACTCTGCCTCCCTTTTCTATGCTACATCTATTTTACTTTTAATCATGTTATTGCTTAGTCTTTTCAAATGCTTCAAATCGCTTACCTATCAGGCCTTCCTCAGAAATCTTAACAAATGTGAAAATTAATTTTCCTTAACGGTGCTAACTTTTACTACGTCTATCACACGCACCATAAGCGGATAGAGTCCTTCAAGTAATGCAACACAAAATGTTTCAGCTTAGTGCAACAGATACATGGATCAAATGTTCTAAAAATGTTTAGATTTTCCTAGTGGGAAATTGAAAGACTAGGAAACATATTTCACTGAAATATAAATGTATGTTTATATATATCTACAAATACATATGTTTTCTTATTTATACAATGCATGTTTTCGTAATTATTTACATATACATATAACAAAGATACTTTATAAATAAAGTATCAATATAAGCAAAAATATTCCATCAAATTTGTAACTTTATCAATTTTCATAATTTTTTTTATTAAGAAATTTAATCATTAAGCTGATCATTCGAAAGAGAAGCCCTACTTTTGGAGTTCTTTGCTATGTTACAAACTGTTTCTTTGTGAGAATGAACTTTGGAAAGTTCATTTAAAATATCTTCTCTGGTCCTCCAAATTTATGAAAATGGGCATAATTTTACAGAGTAATGGAGTTGGAAATTACTTAATTGATCTTTGTTAAAGTGATTTGGCTTTATAAATGGGGATATTTTTAAATTATTTGGTGAAAGGATGAAAAGAAGAAAAAATGACTCCATTTTAGATATAGAATTTGGAGTGGGAATGGGGGGACTTACCTCCTTCACAGTTTCTGGAAAGTATAAAATAAGTATCCTGTGTAAGGTATAGGAAGTAAAATTTCACTCAGCTTAGTGTTCCCAAAAGCATCATCAAAAGTCCAGGTTTAGGCTCACTCCAAAATAAGTGTGTGCTAGTCCAAAAGATTTAAAAAAAATGAGCAGTAGGGAAGTGTTTCTGTTTGTGTTTCTGTAATCTGGAAAAGAGGAAACAAAAAGAAGAATGGATGGCATTCTGCAAGTACAAAAAATGGTACTGAAAATGGTACTGAAAAGCATACTAGAAGGCACCATACACTAGTCTTCCACAGGGTTGGAAGTCTGCTGTTGGGTTTATGCATCGACAAGGAGCAATTTGGCCTGGTACTAGCAAAAATGCTTCTTACCATGAAGATATTTAATCCTCAAAAACGATAGCCAAGTAAAGCTGTACAATTTCTGTTGCTGGATGATTTTTTAAGGAATAAGTTACTCAAACATTTGTTAGAAATTTCGTTTGCAACAAGATGGAAAAATTGATCTCTTTGTGTTCTTTCCTGTTGAATATTATATAGACTTCTTCATCCTTATCTCCTCTAGCTCTTTGCTTCTTCCCATGACTGATTTCTTCTCAGATTAAATTTATTGCCTTCTAGAACCAGGAAAGTTTTAAAAGATGAAAAATATATATAACTATGTGTAACAATGTATACCACACTGGATAAAAATATAAATTAATTTTGGTCAGAACTAATATTTGTACAGTAGTCCTACCATATAGCTTCACATTCATTCATTATTATCTTAATCTGCCTGTTGTTAGTCTAAAACATGATCTTTTGACAAGCAAAGTAGCCTAATGTGCTTAGCCCAGTCTGGTGTATGTATAACGATCTTGCACTGTACACAGAAATTAATTATAATAAGAAGTGACAGTGAAATGACATATAAATGAGTGATGTCTGTTATACAGATCCAAATTCTGATTTGGGAGGGTTTGTTGTTTGTTTGTTTGCTTTTTTCTTATTGAATTTAAAAGAATTTTAAATAAATACTACAGGATTTTGCTCACACATACATATATGTTAAATCACACATTTAATGCGTTAGACATAAAATTGATAAAAATACAATTTCACTTACAGATAAAAGCATTCAATATTTAAAAAAATAAAATTACTTCCTTATTTTCTTATTAGCCTTGTAAGTGAACACCCTTTTAGACACCTGATGTCTGTTGGTAGCATTTTATAGGTGCTAGATTTTTGCCACTAAGCTTGCTCATCGTAACCTCAGATTGCTCCACTCTGCTGTAGGCCTATTTCTGAGAAAGATTAAAGAAAAGATTATTGATGAGTTCTCCAATGCAGGTTTCTGGCACAAAAAGTGGAAATAGCCTTGGCTGTTACTCACCTGCTCAAACAGTATATGTCCTGTTGGTTTCAATAACTCAGCTGGAATACAGAACAGCTGGACTTCTCCAGCCAATTTAGAGAAGGTATTTGACTGTAGATATCCCTTCTATCACTGTTCTTTAAGGGATTCTGCAGGGTTGTGTTTCTTCTGGTTTTGGTTGAGTTGGGTTTTTTTATAATTTCATTCTGGAAACTATAATTTTTGGTAGTTTCAATTTGCATAAAATACTGAAATTTTTACCGGAGTGGTACTGACAACTTTCCTACTTGCAATGAAAATAGAGAACATAAAAATTCTGAGGAGCATTAGAATGCTTTTGTGCTCACTTGCGTGCCAATAATATTAAAATACTCTTCCAGCTAAGTCCATTTATCTAATTCCACTTCATGTCTATGTCCTTGGAACAACTAAGGAGGTGACTGGCCTGCATTTGGATGAATTGGGCTTCTCAGCATGCTATATAAGCCTTGATCATGAAGTTTTTTCAGATACCGAGCTTTCATATATTATAAATTTTAGCAGTAAATTTTATGTCAACAAGAATGTAGCTGGCATTATGCTAACAAACAGTGTTGTATAGACAATGTAGTTTGCATTTCCATATAAAGTGATTTTGACTGCAGTGTCAGTGTATAAATAAGAATGTATGTTTGTATGAACAGTTGTCCGTCTCCTGGGACCAAGTAAATGTTGTGTTTCATTAAGCTGTGCATTACGAATGATCTTAAAAAATAAGTGAGGAAAAAGATTAGTAATCGCCAATGAGTTATTAAACTAGAGGATGAGATTTAATGCTCCTCGGTCAAACATTCATAAGCATATACATCCATGCTTATTTTCAGACAGTAACCTCAAAAATTACAGCCCTGGTGTCTGAGATCAGTGACAAAACTGCCACTAAATTTTATGGAGTTGTGATTTTAATGTGTTGGTTACAACTTCTGCATTTTTCATTCTGAAAAATAATTTAAAAAATAAACAAGGATAACTATGGCAACATTTTTCTCCCTTGGGCACAAAAGCTTTAGAAATGCATAGATAACAAAGCATGACTACTGCTAGCAGTCTTTTCTAGCATGTTATTCACATCAGCAGTCCCAAAAAGCTAATAGTGCAATCTGGACACAGATCATCCTGTGGGATTCCCTCAGAGGTGAAGGCCAAAATTTCAGTCTTGCTCACTGTTTGGGGAAGGGGAGCTTCTTAAAAGTTATGAGACATAAAAACGTAGCTAAAAGCTATACAAAGGCAGCAAAGAGTGACAGGACAAAAGAGGCAGTAAAGAATGAGTAACCTACAGAGTCATACCTTTTCAAAAGACTATAAAGAAAAAATAAAACTCATAAATACTTTCCAGTACCTTAAAAAATTAAACCATTTCCCCACTATGAGGTCTCCTATTTCCTTCCTTTTAAAATTTCATGTAATTCAGGTCCTAGTCCTTTTGCCGATATAATTCTTTATGTCTGTTGTAGGACTGGTTCAAGTACTTCTGGCAGCTATGTAGAGGGGTTGTATAGGTTTGCTATTGTATAGGTTTGCTATTTCCCTCTCATTTTAATTTCCTTCTACCTCTCATTGTCCCAGTCAATCCCGCTTATTCTTTTTGGTCTGTTTTATGGTGGGTTTTTTTTTTTCTTTATTTTGAATTGACTTATCTGAATGTTACATTTCCTACAGTGTGAAAAGATTACACTAAATTTTCCAATATCTAACTCTTCTACTGACATTAAATCTTTCCTCTTTTATGCCTCAATAATTGTTAACGTTTCATTTTAGCATGAACACAAGAGTATTCATCTCAGCATAGCAAAAGAGCAGTCAAAAGAGACTGACAACACACATAGATAATTTACAGAATAATATTGATACCAGCCTTTGATCCGTTGATCTACAGCAGCAGTAGCCTGGTTCTTAAAACAGGGGTTTTCAGTTCATGAAAGTTGATCTACTTCCAGCATTCAATCTACTGATCTTTGCTTTTGTTCAGTTGTACTTTTTGCATTTTACTCACCAAGAAATGGTGAGTGTACGTGTACACTGTACTTTCTCATCTTCTCCTATAATTATTTTTGCCACTACTTTGACTTGATTTTTTTCCACTTTCTCACAGTCTGTCATGATATTTATCCTAATCTAGTTATACTGCTATATAGAAATAAAACACAGATCTCACATTATCATTTATGAAGAGCATTCATCTATTTTTCTTTTTAAAGGCAACTAATTTCCCTGAATACACACAAAATTCCCTCTGTTCATAACCTTATTTTTCTGGTTTCAAGAGTGGATGTCTCCCTTTTTAGTGTTTTAGATGGATTTGCAAGGAGACATTAAGAAGTTTTCAGTCACTTGAGCTAAAATCTGCAGTAGTGATAGTGAACTGGGACAAGGAGCATATTATGAAAAAATCTCCTTAAAGCTTAAGTTTCCTTATCTTGGAACATGATAGCAATAAAGTATAAGTTCTGGCATCTCTATTCCATTGCATCCCATTTCTCAATGCTTTCAGAGCTTCTCTACCTTTCTGCAGCAGTGGTCAGCTAGCAGCGTGTCTCCCCTTGCATTCATGACACAGTTCTGCTGTCAGATTTGGCGATGTCTCCCTGAATCATCTCATAATCCATATTCCCTCTTCTTCTTAGATCAGAATGTGATTTTCAGGGGTATCTCTCAGTCATACTCACTTACTGTGCTCTAGTTTGCATTCTAGAGATATCCCAAAGAGCATGAGCTGGTTTCTTTTTAAGTGTGTCTAATGCCACCAATGGGTATTTGGTTTAAAAAAAATCCACAACCAACCCAAATCTTGAAATGTGGATAATACGGATACGAAAATTTACCTTAAACTGGCTTGTTTAGCAAATCTTTTCCTATTTTTGTGTATATCATGTATTAAACAAAGTCTTACCTTCAATTTATCTTTAATGTTCACTTAATTTCCTATGCTGTTAGATGAAGCTGAAGTTTATGGTGCTGCAGGATTTTGTTTTATGAAGGTATTTTCTCAGCTTAATGGGAGGAATTCTGGGAGTATCAAGCAGGGAAATAACACAACACAAAGACGGCACACTTCATAGAGAGATTTTCTGCATATGTTTTTATCATATTGGGCATTGCCTTGTTCTACAGAAAGGCACACCTTAAGGAAAGGCAGGTCTGAACATAGATTGTTTACTTTTCAGATCTATTTTTCTTTTAAATTCTTTTATTTTAAGTCACATTACTCTTTAAGAAGCTCAAGTCATAGATCTGATGTGATTGATCCTGCAGGGGAAAAAATGCAGGTGCTAAATAGATGATAAACATTGTGTCATCTTAGATAAAAGCAGAAGAAACAAAAAAAAAAATTCTTCCTTAAGAGAGACAGGCTAGCCTGAAACCCAAGACTTAAAAGAGTCATCGTGAAAAGAATGTATGGAAAAAGTAACAATCAGAACAGAAAATACAACAAAGAAAGATTTGTGATTCCCTGAAGCAATCTTTGAAGATCAAAAGTATTGAGGAAAATGCCTCATTTTTTCACCAATGCAGGGGAGTATATACTAACAAATGGGACACACCTACCTACAGCCAGCCCATATCTTATCTTGCTTCCAGGTGATAGCAATGACAGGACACATTCAGCAGTCCTGCAGGACATAGACATTTAGGTTCACATATTTATGTGTCATTTGCTATCTTCCACAACTGAACTTTATGCAATATTGCTTGGAGAAAATTCTACATTCAGGCTTTCCTTCATTACCTTCACTACTGAGGATTACAAATCCACTGTGGATTTTCCAAAGAGATTTTCAAGTTGAATTTTGAGCATTATCAAATATATTAGGTCCTCTGCTTTATGAGTCTCATGTTTGAGTTTTATGATTTGCCCTGTCACTTTTCGACGTAGTGTCACAAATGAGTGGTTTTAAGGTTGCTCAGAGGATCACCGTCAAAGGTATTAGCAGAAATGGTTTTAATATTGACAGAAAGGCGATTTAACAAAGTTCGATAGCAAGGTTCACTCTATTATTTACTACATGAAAGAAAGATACACAAGAAAGAGGAATTAAAAAAAAGGAGTTAAAATCGAGCTAGAGTGGTTTACACAGAGACTAGAGGTAAAAGGAGAATGGGTAACGGAGACCCTCCCGTTGAGTCATGAGGTTCAGAGTAGAACCCCTTGCTTTCTAAACTCCTTCTCAGAGAAAAGTCTACGTGCAGTTGGATCTATCCCCAGTCCCAGACCTGGTCAACGGTTTATGTCTAATAGATATGAGGAGTAATGTAGTTGGTAATAAGATTTAGCAGCACCTTTATCTAACAGTACTTAATCACTAACTAATTTAACATCTATGAAGTACTATGATCATAGCAATGACTCAAATTGTTACAGGGTGTTTGAACTGATTCACACATGCATACACATAAACACTAAGAGAAATACATATGTACAAAGTAGTATATGTGTAAAGATATATATGTAAAGAAATAGAAGTATAAAGATATATGTATATAAAGCAATAGATGTATGAGGAAATATATGTATAAAAATAGCTGTGTGAAGGTATAAATATGTAAAGGAATAAGTGTATAAATGTAGGTATACCTATCAGAAAAATTTCCCCCGAGTTCTGTGAAACGCTCACTTCTAATGCCTCAGCATCTCTGAACAGGCGAGGGTTGAGTCTCGAGGAGTGAAGGGTTTTCAGTCCAGGCTTCGTTGCCTGATTTCAGCAACGATCCTCCAAACTTTGCAAACTTGAGAGTTCGCGAGCTCTGAGAGGTGTCCCACCCCAAGGGAAGTGCTGGTCATAACCTGCTGCGGCCCAGGAGACCTCAAAGGATCTGGCTTAGAACCGCTATTTAGAAGTCCACAAGACGATCGACTTTAATCATCAGTGAATTTCCGTTTTGACCACCATTAGAATGGGTGAGCACCGATGCTGTGTTCTCCTTGAGCTATGATTCAGATAAGGGACGCATCGAAACCTATTTTGCCCAGATCTCCAAGGCCTGTTTTTTCGTTTCTGTTCAGATAAGACATGTACTAAGGCCTGTTTCATCAAGTTCCCATCCTTGACCAGGTGACAGATGTTGCCAGTATTTTTCCATCCTTAGCCTTGAGAGAGTTTCTGGTGCGATCAAGGGGCAGTTAATCACCCAACTCATTACAGAAAGGCTAAGGCATGGATTTCTGAAATCGTAGAGGGGCCCAGAAAAATGTCAGGGGAGAGGGGAGATGCACCACTGCACACAGTGTCAAGAAGCCAGGTGCAAAAATGTTTAAGAATCCACCACACATTGGGACTGATCCCACATTCTCAGACACTTAAACAAAATACAAAATTATAATTCAAATATTGACAAATATGCCTTGTTTATGTCAGAAATGGTTAACATTCTTTTATTTTTATTTTCCCTTTGATTTTGATATAATGACCTTAGTGATGAGAGTACATTACTAGATGCTCAGATTTCTCTATTACTGAATCTGTAAACTGTTTTCATAATGTCTTGACAGTTTAGCAGTAATGGAGGTTTTCACCAAGTAAGGACTACAGAATTCAGTCTGAATGAAATAGGTAGGCAAGGCATAATAAGTGAAAGATTTTGCAAAGAACCCTAAGAGAGAATAGATCAGCTGAAACTAGATTTCAATTTCTCTTGGATTTGGGTCCTTAACTCCCTTAAATTGCTTCTGAAAAGCCTAGCCTTAGATATTTCCATGATCAGACCTGTAGCAAAAGTTGCTTTGCCCACATTATAAATTAGGTAACAAAGAGACAAACTAGAAGAGGAGATAGTTGCAGGAATTCTTCACTTGGATTTACTACACATATGAGGGATTTAAAATGCTCTTAGCTGCAGCAGCTAAGTAGGTATTTCACCTAACCTAGCAGTATGGGATTAGTCCAAACCTCAATGAAATAAGTAGAAAGGATCCCAGATGCTTTTTAACCTACTGAATAGAAGAGTTATGGTATCTCACACATGTCTTATACCAGTCAGCTTTCATCTATGTATGCTTGAAAGTAATGCATTTGTTGTATAACATTTCCACGGTTCAACTCCTTTTGGTTTTGTGGGTGATTTTTTTTTGTTGCAGTTTTTGTTTTTGTTTCTTCTGATGATGACACCTCTTTATTCAAAGCACTTTTCTTTCCCATGAATCTTTTCATCCAAGAATTTCCACCTTTCCTGTCCCTTCTTCTTCAGAACCAAACAGCCTTTAGTCTCTGAACTAAAGAAGAAATCATCTCCACATTGGTTAACTAAGTAAAAGAACATAACAAGGTCAGAACTTCTACTTGGGATTTCTGTGGCTTTCTTTCACTCATACCTACATGATTCATATAAAAGTAGAGTGTGGTGCATTTAACTCCTGATGCCAGATATGTGGAGTGCCAACTAAGGGGACATTTTAAAAATGTCATTCATATATATTATCCACTTCAGTAGAGAAAACAAAACTAAAACCAAAAAGAAATATTCTGACAATCTAAAAAACACTTTTCGAAATTATTTAAAAGAAATAGGACTGCTAGTATCAGTTCTTCATTTTAAAATGACAGAATTTGCATCCATTAGATATATCATGCAATGCATTTGATACCATGAACGAAGTTCATAACACGCTGCTGCTGATTCTAGTAGGACAGAATTGTCATGCTAATCACAGCCAAGCACTTCCTGACCTTAAAAATACAATCACAAATCTTGTTGCATCAATCAGCATGACAAGTCTGTTACACTCCGATGAATAACTGATTATGCCAATCACTGCATTCACCACACTGGGCTGAACATACGTTGGTTGACGGTTCTGAATCATTAGAGAATCTACTTTAGGCTGTATTTCACAGAAGGCTATACTGCAGAAAAGAAGTGAAAGGAAAGCTAAGAAATAAAAAAGAAGAATTAGAAAAAATACAGAGTGCAAAAATTTTGATTAATAATTATGACCGGCATGTGTGAAAAAAATACCTGAAATTTCAGGGCTATGATAGATATTGACAGTGGAAATATCCAACCATTGTGAATCAACCAGCAGGATGGAAATGGAGAGTGTGCCCGCAGGAAGGGTAGCATGTAGGATACAGCATTCAATTCCTGAATTAGTGACTGAACAATATTTGCCTATTAAGGCAATTAATAGCATTTATAAGAACAGTCATCATCGAAAAAGGAGGAATTCAGAGTTAACAGAAAAAAATTTGGAGTAAAGAGAAAAATAAAAGTGCATACTTTGCAAAAATTACAAATTGCAAACAGCAAATTGTTCTGGTAGCTGTTGATTTTTTTAATTAATTTACAAGCTTTTCTGACATAGCCTGAACAAGTCTATGGAATGGGCAAAAATAATTTAGATCTACTATCTATTATTCATTCTGTAAGCTATCAAAAGAACACAGAAAGTGGTTTGGTTTTTTTCCATGCTCCCTGATTGTCCTATACATCACATTTATTTTGTCTTTTCTTGGGTTGAACTCACAGATTTTTCATGAAAGAAAATAATTTGAAAAGCATTGTTTGAAAGTGTATGAACAAACAAGCGGTCTATGCAGCTGAGTTAAATATAAAATTAAAATTCCAGTGAGAAATCCCTGATGAACTATACTAGAATGAAAAGTTTGGCTCAATTAATGGAGTGTATCATATGATGAAGAACTACTTGCAAAAGTAAAATTGAAAAAACTTTTCTGAATATCAGCTTGAAAACTTCATACTTGATTGCTGCCTATTTCTGAATGCCCAAGCTAGGTCAAAGTACTGTTGTCTGACTGTAATAACACTACTTATACAGTTAAGTGTAAATTATATTCTTATATACCTTATTAAATTATTCTATGTTTGGATACACATACAAATATCTAAAAATATAATCCTGCAGTAAGAATAACAAAACGAAAGCAAGTTAATAGAGCTGAACTAAACAATCAAATGCAGGCTAAAGGAACAAAAATCAGAGTTTTTCTGGTAAAGATTAGTACTTACAGAAAGTTTCAGATTGCAGCTATTTTTATCCATTGACACAAATACAGAAACTTCTGAGTTTTTTTGTATGAATTGATGCAAAACAAAAATTGCCTGATGCATTCTAAAATTACTTAGTAATTAACTTGAACATGAGAATAAGGAAAAGGTCCCTCTGTAGCTTCTGGTAAGTTGGGAACTTCAAATTCAGTCTTCACTATTATAATTGGGAGCTATCACTATTTGGGGTCTCAGCTATTGTAAGACAACATAAGCAAGTCCATATTGCTTAACTGTTGAGGTGGATGGCTCTTGGCAGCTAGCACTCTCAGTGTCTGAGCAACACTTTCCTTCTGGGTTGTATGGACAAAACTATTCCCTGCAGTCCTCCAATAGTAGCCCAAAAGGCTCTGAAGTCTTCAAAAATGTTCCATGTTCTTAACTGCTCTACAAAATATGCAACATATATATTGATTTTAAGAAAATATGACTTCCATGGACTGCAGCACAATTATTACGTCGCTAGAAATTTTGCCTAAAAAGCCTCACTCAGAGAAAATAATATTCATATCGTAGGGTGACAGGAATCCACAGCTAAGTGCCACCAATGTGGATGTGACCAACATGTCCCATCTGGCCTCAGAGACAGAAATCGGTCTTGCTTTATTCAGAAGGATGTCTAAAGCCTGAGTGTTTTCAGGGAAAATGTGATGACAAAATTAAGCTTAATTAATAGGTAAATCTTAACTGTAATAGCAGATAAGCTAACAAACAGGAGAAGAATAGTGC
>NW_009622748.1:0-2286 GCF_000690535.1 Cariama cristata
GACCCTACACTTGCCCTTGCTGAGCTTCAAGTTTCTCTCCACCCAACTCTCTAGTCTGTCCAGGTCTCGCTGAATGGCAGTGCAGCCTTTCGGTGTGTCACCCAGTCCTCCCAGTTCTGTAACATCAGTGAACTTGCTGAGGGTACACTCTGACCCTTCATCCAGGTCGTTGATGAATAAGTTAAACAAGACTGGACCCAGAACTGACCCCTGGGGAACACTGCTAGCTACAGGCCTCCACCTGGACTCTGTGCTGCTGATCACAATGCTCTGAGCTCTGCCATTCAGCTAGTTCCCAATCCACCTCACTGTCCACTCATCTAGCCCACACTTCCTGAGCTTACCTATGAGGATGTTATGGGAGGCAGTGTCAAAAGCCTTGATGAAGTCAAGGTAGACAACATCCACTGCTCTCCCCTCATCTGCCCAGCCAGTCATGCCATTGTAGAAGGCTATCAGGTTGGTCAAGCATGACTTCCCCTTGGTGAATCCATGTTGACTGTTCCTGATAAGCTTGTTTTCCTCCACCTGCTTAGAAGTAGGAGCTATACTACTATAGAAATAGAACTACTACAGAAGTAGAAGCTATACTACTATATTCTACTATGCTATTATATTCTACTATAGAAGTAGAAGCTACCTTGTCAGCAGAAGCTATAAAAAAAAAACCTGAACCAACAAACCAAAAATATAAACCCCCAACTTGAATATTCAAGTTGGAAACTTAATCTGGCACCTTTGCATCAGCATCTTCCCTGTTAAAGATTCAAATGAGAAATGAGCCCATTACTAGTCAGCGAGATGAGTCACTGGAACAGACTGCTAAGGGAAGACTTGCTTTTATCAGGCACAAGTTAAAAGAGTCTATTCGAAGGCCAAACAGGTGATGATCTCTCACGTAAGTCTTGGAGGAGGTCAGAATATATGATCTGATGACTCCCTTGTAGGTTTTTATATATGAAGTTACTGGCATGTTCAACTTGTTTAGAAACTTTGTTACTAGCTTTTTTTTTTTTTAAATAAGCCAAAAAGTTCTGGCATAAAATAAGTCCATCTTGATACAGCAAGTACAAGTTCAAATCCCATGGTTGTAGCTGTCTTGATTAATAGAAGTAGATGTGAAAGATAAGATAGATATGAAACTAATTGTACACACACAAGCTGCAGTAAAGGTTTTAACAACAAGTTAGGCAAAATAAATCAAATATAACATTACTTTAAGAAAATCTTTAAAAGCTGCTTTTGTAACTTTTATTTTTAGGGCGTAGATCTAAGAAAGAAGTATTCTATGAATATAAAGTGGAAAATCTTAGTTCTTATGGCTGTACTCTACAATGAAAATTTTCATTTATATCTTTGGATCCGCATTTGTGGAAGAAATAATCCAATCCAAGTATTCCATTGTGGATGCTGAGGAGTATTGTCAGGTGTGAAATAATTTTCTGTTGATTTCGTGGCCAAGAGGAATTTTATTCAAATCTCTGCAATGAAGATGGCAGATAAAGCAAACTATTACATTAAATATCATTATCCCATAGAACTGGTGGATTTCAGCAGTGACTCTAAAGGTAAATAGCTTAATAATGTTATAAAAATGTGAAATCCTATTCAGAACAGTATCAATGCTTAAAGGACTCACTTATATTACTTTATCTCCCTGTTTTGGGATAGGAAACAATCTTTTAAGCCCACAGCAGCATGTACTATTATGCTCTCTAAGCCTTATTCTCTGCCAAGTTATTAAATGACATAGAGCCCAGGGCAGGAGAGGAAACTTTTTGAACGCAAAGGTTCTCCTGGGAACTGGTGCTGCCCTGCTTCTCCCCTGTGGGATGGTCTAACTCGGACTAGTAGTCTGGGCCTGGACAGATTTCCCTCCTGCCCATGAAATGGAGAATTATAAAATGTGCTTTCTTCATCTTTCTGTCGTGCATCAAGGATAGGTCAATGAGGAAATCAAAGATTTGAATTTTCCATGTTGTCTGATAGCTATTTCTTTCTGGGGCTCATGACCTCTTGCTTGTTGGGGTAATCAACAAATATTTAGCCATGAGCAACTATGCTGCTGGTGTTTTTGCAGCTTTGTGTCTGGAGCAAGTTGGTAGAATGTGTTATATGGCTGGTGTAAGCTGCAGGCTTGGCAGCAGCTTGTGTCAGCATGGCATCCCTCTAAGCCTGCTTTTGTTATGGTCTTTCTTTTTTCTGTAGAAAAATTCCTTTGAAATATGGTGGAATCCTAAATGTGCAACTTTCTTCTTAGCTATTAATAAATATTAATAAATAGTA
>NW_009622749.1:0-2123 GCF_000690535.1 Cariama cristata
GGGGGAGTCTGCAGCTGAGAGGGGATAATTTTACTGTTGAGAACTAGGGAGTTATAGGCATAATTCTCCTCTTGGTTCTCTTCCTTACTAACAAGCACTATGAAACAAGGATGTTGTGTTTTTAAGCACACACTAAGATTAACTCTTCTTTCCTGAACCCTTCTCTCCTCTGATGTTTTTTGCTATTTCAGCAACACTAACCGTCCTGTTGCATAGGAATGCAGGTTCCTATATTCTCACTTTTTTCACTCATTTTTTCATTCTACATTTCCATTTTAATAGATTGTTTCCTTATAATGCAAGTTTCTTTCCAGTCTAAGAAATTCCAGCTCTTTTAACTTCTCCATCCCTGAACACAATCTCCATGCTTAAATCTGAAATGACTAAATGTGTTATCCAAACTTTCAAATTCATTTCCTTAGATCAGTATTTGATGCTCTGTGACCTAAACTCTGCTTCTTCCATTTCACAATCTTAACAAGGATTACAAACATGTCACCAAGATCAAATCTGAATGTCTGCATCATTATTGTCTAAAATACTTGTGCTGTGTTTGACACAGCTGACCCCTGCTGCTTTTTGTTTACATTGGAATTGAGAGAACAACACTTTATTCCTAGTAGAAAATGTCTAATTTGTGGTAACTTTGGTTTTTGCCATGCTTTTATGTCTGGCTCGTTGGGCTCCAATTTCAGTTTCCACTTCTGATCCAATCATCCAACCTAGCCAAAGCGCTGCCCTTGCTCATCACACCACTACAGTTTTGGCATGAACCTCCCGGTGTCTTCTGCCTTCAGTCTCACTTCTGGCCATGAACACACCTTATTCCTAAGCCTGTAGACCGTTTAGGTTCTCTCATTTTCTAAGCTTCAGGCCAGGTCAGTCCAGAACGCATTTTTATGATTGGGCACTTGCTTAATTACAACTTTTTCCTGTCTGAAAAATTGGGTTTAATCCAACTTTAATCCATTAGCCAGACACAACAGCCCAAAGATCACATTTTCTACTTGGGATTTCTTAAAATAGGACATTATTCACTTGCTGGTCAAAAGAGTTCTGTACCCTCTTTGCTTACCTGGATACTATAAAAGCAGTTTAATGATAGCAGAGGCTCCAGTGTTGCTTGTCAGAGAACTTTGGCTGAGCATATTAGTGCTTTTTTATCTTGTGCCTGTTGTTATTCTTTTCTAAAACTGTTTCTGAAAAGTGAAGTATTGTTTCTCCTAGGTTATATAATTCATTTCTTTATCAGTATGTTCTGCATATTATTCAAGACCTCTGACAATAATTAGTTTTGCTTTAAACACTAACAGAACAAGATTGGGTTTGGAAACTTGTCAGACACATTTCTGAACTGAGGCAAGGAAAAAATATCTTAAAAGTGCAATGAAATGTGTGTGTAACAGTAAACAATCTCAAATCAGCAACAGAATGCTGTCATAAAGTGTATTATTTACTTTAAATGATTTTAAAACCCTGTAGATGATCATTATTTCTGTGCAAGATCATTACTTCTGTGTAAACGTATTAGACACTACACTTAGATGGGAATAGGTTTTATTTGTATGATCTGAGCGTGACTTGAAAAATGATGAACTTCCAAGTGATTAGCTCTCAGCATGTTTGTTTTTCAGAAGATTCAGAAAAGAATACTCAATTCATTGTTAGTTTTTAATGCAATGTAGTTTCAACTACAGAATTGTAATTATGTGCTTTTTCATGGCATTAGTACTGTCTATAGTAGATACAGAGCTAAACTATGACATGTAACACACAGCCCGCAGGTAGTCTGCAAGGAATCGCTTACCACTTGCTTGGCTTGCCAGGTACTGACAGAACTTTTGGGAGCCTAAATCAAAACTAGACATGCTTCAGTCTAACTGTTCAATTAGCTCAGAGTAAAATACGTTAAGAGAAAATTACAACTTTTTCTCAGGTTCTGTGTATGCACCTTGTGCACCAAATTCTACTGAAGTAATTTCCTACTGGCTTCAGTAACATACAGGATTACGGCTAAAGCAGTATTTAATTGGACCTGACACAGTCATTTTTGTGCAACATGCAGTGGAGGTACCAAGGCTCAATCTTTCACCAAAAGACAGTACGGAGATCAGGACTGCTGA
>NW_009622749.1:2154-8095 GCF_000690535.1 Cariama cristata
CTCCAAACATCAACTGAGACCCTAACACACATTAAATTCCTAAAGGTGCCCAAGCACACTGCCACTGGGGATCTTCCACACCTGAGAAATGACAAAAATTGATATTCTGTCTTCTTCAGTTTTACTTTTCATTATATATGCAATCATTTTAACTGAAGTACAACAGACAATACCCTGCTGGGTTAAATTTTCTAATGTGAGGAATAGAATCCCATGTCCCGGGAATAATTCCTACAATTTCTACATTTCAATTTAAACATTTCCACAGTACTCCACACCCAAACAAGGATGAAGTATTTTTAAAAAAAAAAAAAAAATTCTATTATACCTGAAATTCCTTTATATGATTCTGTATCTGTCATGTAGTTTCTACCTCTCCACCCGAATGGTCTTAAAATAATCAAAAGGTTCCAAATTGAGCAAAACAAATATTTACTATTCTAAAGTAGTAAAAATTGCTTCTTGTTCCCCCAAATCATATGTATTTTGTGTATTTATTACACAAGGCACATAACCAGATTCTGTGTTCTGTTGTAGAGCTTGGACAAAGCATCAGGGTCCCACCTCTACTGCTGTAACAAACTGAATGAGTTTAAGTAAATTCAATGACTTTAAGTACGCTAGCAACATTGCCATAACTACTCAGGTATTAACAACAAACAGTTGCAAAACCATTACATACCATTTTAATGAACTTGTGCTGTCTAGAAACTTACAGTACTCATGCTCCATGAAAATAAATGTGTGACTGTGATTCTGTGATTCATCTACTTGGAGACCCTCAAACAAATAGATGTACCACGCACGACTGGAATGTGCTGAGGTTGTCAGGAAGCCACATCTAGAAAACATTAGTTATCAGGATACTATGTCTTGGCAGATGTTGAAGAAAAGCAGGGATGACTCCTGTTGGAAAACCAACTAACTAACCATTATATATTGATCACATACATTAACTGCAGAGAACTGTGAAAAAACCTGTTGTAGTTGCCCATGACCGAGACAAGAGAGATGGAGTAATTTTTAGACTGTATGTGGGATTGCAATAAAGCAAAAGAGCCACACAGATGCCTCTGCTTCAGAAATGGCTATGCAGAATTGATCACTCTGGTACTCTGTAATGCTATATCAGTCTTATCTCACCAGCACTAATGGAAAATATATCTCTAATGCTCGTGCTTCCTCTAGTATCCTGTTTGTAAGGTTTAACTGTAATTTGGATGCAACATAAATCTCTTCTAGTAAATAAAGTAATTTTGAAAACCTGTTAACTTCCTTTAGATTCACGTTTTTCATTCTTGATCAGCATTCTATTCAGTTTTCATGCACAGATGGACATAAACTATTTGCAATTTTTCTTCAATAAAACAAAGTAAAATATTTTACCTGTGAAAAGGGTACAAACCAATTTAAACTAAACTCAAATTTTATCTTAACAGTACTGAGGCACCAAAAATATCTCTTGGAATTTAAAAAGAGTTAAAACCTTAATAATCTTTGGTCTCAGAGATCAGACATCAACCACAAGCACAGCCATCATTTTAAAATTACAAAGGTATTCACACTTAATAAATTAACCTTTTAGTTATGAACCTCTAATTACTTTCTAATTACCATATATCACTAAAAGACGACTCTGAACTGAACAAATAACTTCTGATTTTCCAATATACTTCCAACATTCCTCAAATAAAGGCTAGGAAAGTTAAGGGATATACAAGATGAAAAAAATTCAAAAGCCTCCAGCATGAAAAAATACAACTGTGAATATATCCATATATATATGTATACATATACAATCTACAAAAGAGTGAGGTACCAGTCTGACACGGGCCAAACCTGAACAGAATGGATTACAGAGAATTGCAGAAAGCACACCAATAAAAATGGAGATGCCAGTACAGATTCTGAAAAGATCTGATCATGATGAAAATTTCCCATTAGATACTTAAAAAACAGTAAAGTGTCTTTGCAGAGATAGGGAAAATGACACCATGAAAGCAAGGGAAAGAATTTCCTGCTTTTCTGCATCTAGGCAAAAAGATTGTGGAGATTTCATGTCCAATCAGCAACACCACCAAAGCCCTCTTCAAAAGCGATAAAGAACAGCTCAAAGAAACTGAATATTGGAACTATCTGTTATCTTTGAAAGGCAAAAAAATTCAAAAAAAATCCATCAAACAAAACAAATCCTTTAATAATATTTTTTAAGAGAAAGAGATTTGAAAAATAAAGGACAAAAAAAGTCATTAGGTTGGACCCCAGAAGGATCAATTTTTATTGGGCACCGTAGTTCCTGGATCATTGTCAGTTAAGGGAGGACTTTCAGCATCCTACACAACTCACTCATCAGCTGCTCTGTGGGGAACCTTCCTACTTCTTTCATCATTCAGGATCAAGTCCCATCAGAAGCGGAGATAAATGCTTGGACTTCTAAAACTGCTCTTCAAAGATATGGGAGCAGGAGGCACATAGCAGCTTAAAAGAATCATGTCTTAGAAAACTTGGTTCTTAACAGAAAGAGTACACTTAACACTGGGATTCTGTTCTTTGTCAAGTTACTATATTCCTTAAAGACAATATAACAAGTTATCTCAGGTGGAGATAAAAACTCTGAATCTTTTTTAACAAAAGTAAAACAGAACCACAGGAAGTATTTGGTCAAAATCTTTCCCTCTGAGAAATTTTAGAGAACACTTCTTTTAGACAAAGAAGTTATTTCATAAGCAGAAAGAATAATAAAGTCTGTTCCATAAGGATTTGTATTCTTTGACTCTTCTTCATCCTCTAACCTCAGACTTGATTTCTCCATGTTCCCTGCCAAAGAACCAAAAAGCTCCAGGTCAGATACAGCACACATTCACTAAATTCTGCCTGTCTTTCTCAGAACAGGGGCAGCGACTTTGCTCTTTCCCCTCTACCCATCAATGATTTTGACAGAACTTTCAGGAATTAAATCTATCTTTGAGACCTCCAGTCTTCAATTTACTGGTGAATTTAAAACTTAGTAGTGACAGAACAGAAAAAGCAATTGCATCAAACTTGTTTTGTTAGAAAACCAGATTCAAAAAGGAAACTTGGAAAGGTCAGGCAGAGCACTAATCCTCACCATAACCACTAGATTCCAGGTTCTGATAAAGTATGAGTTAGGTAAGTGGACAGTGAGGTGGACAAAAACTAGCTGAACTACTGAGCCAACAGGGTTGTGATCAGTGGCACAAGGTTCAGTCGGAAGTTAACCACTAGCAGCATATCCCAGGGGTCAATACTGAGTCCGATGCTGTTCAACATCTTCATTAATGACCTGGTTGATGGGATGGACTGCATCCTTAGCAAGTTCACAGATAATACAAAACTGGAGGGAGTCGCTGATACATCGGAGGGTCGTGTTGCCATTCAGAGGGACCTCGACAGCCGAGAAAAATGGACTGAGTGGAATCTCATGAGGCTGAAGAGGAGGAAATGCAGTCCTGCACTTGGGAAGGAATAACCCCAGGCACCAGTATACGGTGGGGACCCAACAGCTGGAAAGCAGAGGAGGACTTTGGTTTCCTAGTGGACAAGCTGACCACAAGGCAGTAATGTCCCCGTATGGCAAAAAAAGGCCAACAGTATCCTGGACTGAATTAGGCAAAGTGTTGCCCTCAGGTCGATGGAGGTGATCCCTCCCACCTACTCAGAACTGCTGAGACATATCTGGAGTGCTGGGTTCAGTGCCAGACTACCCAGTTCAACATATGGATTTAGTGGAGCAAGTCCAGCATGGGGCCACTAAGATGATTAAATACTGGAGCACCCTGCATATGAGGAAAGGCTGAGAGCGCTGCGACTTTTTCAGCCTGGAGAAAGGCAGGCTCAGGAGGGATCTCCCTCAAGATGAGGGAGCCAGACTCTTCTCAGCAGTACTCAGTGACAGGCCAAGAGGCACTGGACACATTAAAACACATGAAATTCAATCTGAACACAAGAAAACACTTTTTTTACTGTGAGGATGGTAAAACACTGAAACAGGTTATCCAAAGAGGTTGCAGAATCTTTGACCATGGTAACATTCAACAGCCAACTAGACACGGTCCTGGGCACCTGTGCTAGGTGACTCTGCTTGAGCAGGGTCGTTGGACTACTTGACCTCAAGAGGTCCATTCCAAACTAAATGATTCTGTGAAAATGTATTTCATTCATATTTTTGATGGAGCAGTCACATCCAAACCAAAATGGTCTTAAATAAGTTTCCTGAGTATTTAAACCATATCTATTGTCATTAATAATACAAATAAAAACTCTGAATGGCTCAAGTTGTCAGGAGCTTATAATTTATATTTTAATGCATGAAGATAAAATTTAATGTCACTTTAAACAAATAAATTTTTGTTGCAGATTTTATTAGACCATTACCCTCCATGACCTTTCACAAACCTCTTACAGTGAGTTATTCTTAAATTAGGTTCGCATGGCAAGAAGAGACAGAAATGTTTTAACTGCAAGTACTTCATTCAGTTTCTAAGTCTGCTTAGCTATCTGGAATTATCTAGATCTCGGATTTAACACAGACCACAAAGCAGATTCTGAAAGATCCCTCTAAACACTTATTGTACACTAACTGAAATTCTTTTAAAATAAGGTATATGACTAACTTCCACTGAAACTCACTGTTACCTTAGACTTTTCCTCAGCACTTTTTGCTTGTCAAAGATTTGGTCGGTGTTTTAGTAAAAGGTAGTCTTTCCTGTGGTTTCCACTCTAGGCTAGCCTTCTGCGGAGTTATCACGAATAGCTCTTCCTAAAAATCTCTCTCCCTGCAGCCAAACTCCAAGACTGCTTCGTTATGTACAGCGATCGGGATACTCCAACACTTACTTGGCCAAGAAAATGCAGTATTTCCAAAACCATGCTACTTGTTTCGAATCAGTCAGGATCCAATCTTATTATGACAGATAGTTTTTTTGTTTCTGTTCTCCCTTTTCTGGGGCATTGCACAAGACACTGACTGTAGTGGTCATGGGATGAAACAGTATTTTATGAAGAATAAAACGTGGAGTTCATAATTAAGTACAATGTATTAGACTCTATCCCAGTACCAAAAATAATTTTTATAGTTCCCTCCACAATAATAAAATTAGTATCTATGATTTATTACACAGATTCTGTAGGCCTAAGTAAAATATTTGAGAAGACATTTGCTGCTGCAACTTAATATTTTCTTCTTCTTCCATTATTTTATATTATTCCTTAATCTTTTGTAATTCCTGCAGCAGCAAGTCTAAAACCTAAGTACTGATCAGAATCACTTTGTGTCGGGAAGAACACACACACAGGAAAAAGACATCCCATTGTCAATGAATTTATAAACAATATAATTGTTTATAAATATAGATACAGAATTGTTGAGAAGAACAAAAATTATAGTTAATGGTCAACACAATAGAGAAGTCAGTACAAGAAGAAAAACTCTTCAGTAGGTATTCAGCTAGAAATTCTTTTATAAAGCGAAGTAGTATAATTTGCTATACAAAATTTAAGTTTAAAAGCCTCAAAAGTTTGAAATACTATAACTGCATGTGAATGCTGTTTTCTTCAAGCCATATTTAATTTTAGATTTCCAACAGGCTCTTGTATTTCCAGGACTGACCATAGGAAGAAACAATCTGTCTATTCCAATGCTGTAATTTTCAATGTGACTGTAAATTATCATTTACATTTCAGACCACTGTAAATTATCATTCACATTTCAGACCACTATTGCTGATGTATTTAAAGTAAAAACTTCTAGAAAGCTTCAAGCTGCTTTTTACACATCCCAGCACTTGGCATCACTGCGTGTGTATTTGCATTCAGGTACACGGTACATGTTCAGCTGCTGCCAGAGCTGTGAATACAGCACTCAACAGCAATGGCTACAGCAAACCCAGAGGCAGATTGTGCTTCTGCTCTTTGCATTTTC
>NW_009622749.1:8109-21252 GCF_000690535.1 Cariama cristata
AAATCACTTACCGTTTTGTCTCTCAGGCCCCAAATCACAACATACACCTCTTTGATAATATACTTAAGCATATGGAGGAAAAAACATGCGAGACGGACTTTGTTATTCCAGCTCACCTGTTACATTAAATGACTGAAGTTTCCAAAATAAGAGCAAATATCAGTTCTGAATTCCATTCCTGTTCAGACACTCCAAGTGAAGAATATAGGAAAATCTAGAAAGCTCAACAGTGTGTTTGGAATTGTAGCATCAAATACATAAGGAAAGAGACTGAGGCTTCTACAGAAACACACTAAACTGTCTTCACAATGACAAAATACCAATTTCATATCCCACAAAGCTCTGTTACCTTCATTTTAAATTATATGAAAGGGAGACTTACTGTAAACAAGATATAAATCCTGTCCACCTACTTAGTATAGAGTTGTCCTCCATCTTATCCTTCAAGCTGAAGAAGGAGAATTAAAAATGCTGAAAGCCAATGACAATCTTCCAGAGCTTTCTATCTTGTTTTTATATTGGAAAAGAGACTTCTGGTCAAAGTTCTACACTAGAAAGAACAATGCTGAATGAAACACACCCCTGCATAGCCCTTGATGAGGTATATAAATCGCAAATCTGCTTTTTTTGAAAAAAAAATTTCCATAGGGATCTTTCTAGTGCAAATTTCCCTTCCCAGATATGAATTTACAGTCCTTGTAAACTCCTTTTGACAAAGCATGGAAAAAAAATGAAATTGTTCTAAGTTCTAGTGGATGTATTCTTGGGCTTCAAAGCAATTGAATGCATCAGCCTTAATGTTTCAGAAGTCAACTATGAATAAACATTACTTGTATCTCTTAAGTCTGCTGTGCCCTAAACTTAAGTGCTGATCTATCTACATCAGGACTGAACTGAAGACACTAAAACGAGAAAGTTCAGTGTTTAAAGGCTGTGAAATTTTAAGAGTTTTTCTTATATACCTCAAAAGAAAGAAGGTCAAATGACTGCCGGCTGCACCTTTGGGCGAACTCTGCCACGCAGAAATTGGCTGAGTGTAAAACAGTGGGTTGAATGTGCATCTGTATCCTTCACCTTACTGAAAAGTTGAGAATCCTCTGCCCCTTCCCTTCCTCTAATGGCATGCTTTGATTTACTCCTATGATGTTGCCTTCTTTATGGCTACATTTTGTACCTTATCATAGCTGCAATCATATTTCTTGCTGTTCAGCAGAACTGAACTATTCCTTCCGCACTATCAAACGTTACAGTGTTTGACAGCCCCCCATTCTACCTGTAACTTTTCTTCTCTGCTGCTCTGTACCCATGAAATGAATACTCTGGAACCACTCATCAAGTCATTGCTTTGCTGTCTCAGTCCTGAGCCTGAAAAATGTAACTGAACTCAATCAAGTAACTAAATTTGAGAGTTCTTAGCCACTGGAAATGTTGTAGCAGTAGTCCTCTAAGACACCAGCAGGAAATTAAACAATGATATCATCAGCCTATGAATAACTTTTTCATTCAACCTGCTCTACCAGCAGATGCCAGGTAACTGCATTCATACTAATATAGCACCTGTCCCAGGTGCTAATACAGCACAAGGCTAACTCTTCTTATTGTGCAATCTTCTGTTTATTAGACAGTTACTTTAAATTAGCTTTTCAAGTCTTCAGGATATGGCTTATTTCCTTGTATCTCTGCTGGTAATAGTATCTGGTAATAAACAACATGACTAATATTTGGTAATAAACAATAGTAGAAGCCTGCATGAACCAAAACCATGTTTCAAGAGCATCTATATTATTTCATATCAAAACATCTGAAGGACAAAACAGGTTACATTTTAGTTACCACTGAAAATTGTGATTAAATTTTTCTGACCAAGCATTGAAGAACAATACATAGAGTTTAGCTGCCAATTAGTCCTGCCCTGTAAAGCATTTTCTCACCCACAGCTATTCTGCCAATTCATTCCATTTAAGATCTGTAACTTAAATAGAGGAGGAGGGGATGAGTTAAAAATAGCAGCATCAAAAAAAGCCAATTAGTAGGAATTGCCACAATAACCTTTGTCAGGATAAATTTAAGGTATAAGGCTCAGAGATAGTTACTATGGCAACCACAGGCACTTGCAAGGTACCATTAATGAGAAATGCAGTATCTGTCACACAAGGAAGTAGATGCAGCAGCAGCCTGACAGGCTATTTAAAGACACTGTTTCCTTCCCTGCCCCCTTTTTTCAGAGAGCCGCAGGAAAATAAACTGCTACACAAGTAGCTTTAATACTTGTATTTTTCTAATTTTGTATTCTCTTTCCACTTCTTCAGTCACTGAACTGTTAAGACCTCAACAAAAGCTTTATTCAAATTGAACAGGTTAGATTTACAGATGTTACCCATGGTTTGTCTACTCTTTGCAAAATAAATTTAGGTCACAACTTGTACAAAAACTCCAAGTAGCAAAAGGTGAAATGTTTCACCTAGGTACCCAAAAAGATATAGCCACAGGACTTACGGCAAAATACTAGTTTTACTGTATTGTGAAACAAGACATTCTGAAATGAACACAAATATTTGTAAAACAAAAATTGTATAAATTCTCTTATTTGCCAGTACAATGTGCAGCTGTTCTCTTCACAAAATATATTTTACCAGTTGGAAATTATTCCAGATGTATGTCTGTTATTTTTTCCAAATACACAGAAACAAGTATTCAGTATGAACAGATTTTTGAAAAAAGAGTTTTCTCCTTTTTCTACAGAAAGTCCATTTCACTTCGATTTCTAGTATTTACAAATAAAGCCAACTTCAAACCTGGACTGTCACTGCCACCACAAGCACCCTCATTAAAGACAAACTTGCATTAACTCGTTACTGTACACACAAAATGACACAGGTCCCATCAGGACCCTAAATAATGTATTTTTCAAGACTTTGAAAAAACAAAAAAATGTGTGCTGTTACAACTCCTTGGTACCCCCCCTGCAGTACTGTGTCCAGCTCTGGGAATCCCAGCACAAGAAAGACCCATGGACCTGTTGGAGCAGATCCAGAAGAGGGCCACAAAAATGGCCAAAGGGCTGGAGCACCTCTGCTAGGAAGACAGGCTGAGAGTTGGGGTTGTTCAGCCTGGAGAAGAGAAGGCTCCAGGGAGACCTTAGAGCAGCCTTCCAATAAGTAAAAGGAGCTTATAAGACAGACAGAGACTTTTTACCAAGGCCTGTAGTGAAAGGACAAGGGGCAACAGTTTTAAAACGACAGAGGAAAGATTTAGATTGGACATGAGGAAGAAATTTATTATAACAAGGGTGGTGAGACACTGGCACAGGTTGCCCAGAGAAACTGTGGATGCCCCATCCCTGGAAGTGTTCAAGGTCAGGCTGGATGGGGCTTTGAGCAACCTGGCCTAGTGAAAGATGCCCCTGCCCATGGCAGGGGGGTTGCACTAGATAACCTTTAAAGGTCCCTTCCGACCCAACCATTCTATGGTTCTATCATTTCAAACTGCACATGTGGATGAAAATGTTTATTCAATACTATCACCATTCTCAAAACCCGGGCCAGCTGAAAGTCATAATTCAACTATGCCAGAACTACAGGGATACACCTGGTTTATATACAGCATCACTGTTCCTACCCTCAACTGTTAAGGTGGATACAGTTCACTAAAACTTTTATCTTCGTACCATGTGAAGCTTCTTCTTCATAAAATCTGGTTTTGTTCATACCAAACTGAATTTTCATGTAGTAGAAGAATCCTACTAGAAGGATCTTCTTTACAAGCCCAGAAATTATTATCAGTAAGTTCTTACTAAACTGTATTTTGTTACCTTTATCAATTCCAAAGAGGCAGCTTCTCTCCTTTCAAACACCGCAAATTAAATACTAAAATCTTTCTTTAAATAATGCAACTCCTAAAACCAAAGCACTCAAGAGAACACACTGCAAAAATCAGATCGATAGTAGCTTGTGATTTAAATAGGTTAAATGTGGTCTTGGCAACTTAGCAGCCAAGCTTTTACACTGGTATTAGCAGGTGTTAGATCTCCTTGAAGCTGCAAAAGCTCTGCCAACTCATCAGGAGATGCACAACTCATTAACACCATTTTGATAGAAAAGATAGGGCTGAGAACAAAGATTCCCTGACAAAGCAACCCTGGAAGGAAACTTCGGTGATCAGTATGTACAAATCATACGTTAGGCCCTCATTCGTCAAAGGGAGAGGTTTCAGCTGAGATACATCCATTGCTGGGATTTTACCACACATGTTTCACAGCAACTATTAACGGAATTAATATTCTGTCATATGTTCTGAGGAGTTGACATATATTTCAGTTTGAAATGAAAAAAAAGACAACGAATAAACACTTCAGGAAAAATACAGATGACCTAGTAAACTGTTATAGCAGGAGTAATTTAGAGAGAAAAATTTCCTCATGCAAGCAATGACTCAGTAGATTCTTTCCAAAACAAGCTTAGTTTCTGTAGACTTATACAGCAAAGAGAAAAAAATATTTTAATTCCTTTAAAGTCATTTAGCTACACTAAACCACTGGCCAAATGCTATTCTGTGATACTGACTATATCTAGTTTCAATACATATCTGAATTTATCCAGACTACAATTTTTAATTTTGTCATGTAATTTATAACGCTTCCAGATGACTTTAAAAATATTAAAGCACAGGTTGCTGTTCCCGCTTGTCCACTGTTTTCCCCTCTCAGTTAAAGGACAGACCTACAACCAGCTGATCGGCACCAGCACAATTCATGGGAAAGAAGACTCTGAAAGGAAGAGGAGAATGAGCAACTGGGGAACAGAGAAGTATCTCAGAGAATTTGAAGAATCTGAAAGAACAGCTGTCATCGGTGAGGAAAAATCTCTGACCTTCAGGTCAGGAGTCAGGACGAGATCTGTGGACAATAGCAAAACCTTCAGCAAGAAGTAAATAATTCAGTTTGCGAAGATACGAATTGATAAATCAGTTTCCATTTAACCACCTTACCAACAGTTATACCAGACAGCAGAGCTTTAATCCCATAACTGGAAGGGGGGGGGGGGGGGGGGTGGCGCAAACCAACCAAACAAACAAAAAAAGAGATACTACCAATCATCTCAGGCTATAAAACTATTTGAATTTTAATAAGTCATTCTTCCATTTACAATGCATTCTTGCTTTTATTTTCTTTTTTTTTTCCTCAAGTGTAACAGCATCTACATTCCTCTGTCATATCTGGTTCCTTTTTGTGGGTATTTTCTTCCTAGTACTTCCTTTCAACTTAGTTTTCAAGTATCACCTTCTCATTTGGTGAGATCATACCAAAGAAGTGAAAACATTCTACCCTGTGCTGACACATCTGCTCAAAAAGATGGCTGCTTTGTACTCAACTACTGTTGAACCACGGGCAGCATTTTCAAAGACGTATGTATTAAAACCTGCATCCAGTTCCTAAGAGGTAAAAGACAGCTCTGAGCTCATCATTCACTATTTAAAGTTCAGATTCTTTTTCGACCCTGTTCATCACTTTGGATTTATTAAGACTGAAGTTCACCTGCAAATTTATCATCTTGTCCTTCTGTAATTCCTCGCAGTCAGCTCTCCCCTTTACAGCCCAGATTTACTATCGGGGACCTTCCCAGGCCACTGCTCACTCCTTTTCCCACAGAGTTTCCAAAGAGGCTGAGCTGCTCAGGGCCCAGCCCAGATCCCAGAAGGGGTCCAATGATGACTTGATCTCTACAAGTGATTATTCACTCCTCTGTCACCTTTCTCTTAACCAGTTAATAACTTTCCCTTCTTATCCCACAGCAGCTTGGATTCTCTGTCAGCCTTTGGTGGGGAACTCTGTCATATGTCACTAATTACATTAATTATATCCTCCTTACCTAGAAGCTTGTAATCTCCTTAACAGAACTTTAACGGAGTTATGAGCTACATCTTCTCTGCATAAAACCGTGTTTTCTCTTTCCCAATTCAGCATACTTATTCGATGCAGATGTGCACAAAAAAAACTTAAATAAACTTGTAATTAACCTTCTTTATTACAAGTCATCTCTCTTTCCTGAGGGTACTCATTTATGATTCAACATATTAAATCGGGAATGTTTCCATGATGTCAGGATCTTTCATAGCCTGAAAGCACTATGTAAGACAAGGAGTAGTTTTAAAAGTGTACATATGGAGGTTTTAAACACACCTACCGCACTAGACAGAAATCAAAGTACTACAGGATTGAGATTTAGAGTTCCTCTCCCTCAAGTAACAGTCCTTCTGAGGGTCAGAAAATTAAACTACTCCAATGATCTTGTTTGAGAACTGTCTATTATTCTTTAAAAATACAAAGCTAGAGCAGAATTCTTCATTTTTATTACAGCTGTCAACTGTAAGAAAACAAATTAGCAGCAGAATGCATTTTCAAAAACCGAGCAAATGTGCTTCAAATGTTGCATTGTGGACTAAGAGCATACCAAGCTAAGGTGGGTAAAGCTCTCCCTCGGGAAGATCCAGCCACTGAAAGTATGGGCTGGAGTGGAGACACAAAGTGGCCAAAGAGGAAAGATTATGGACCAAACATCACCCCATTCCCTGCCAAAATTATACACTTCTATAGGGTAAACCATACATTGTATTCAAACTTAGCAGAACATTGTTTTGGTGTTTTTTTTATTTAGAACCTATAAATCCTTCCATGATTCCAATGGAGGCTTCAACTTTTTTGCTTGTGATCCCAATTAGTATAGTAGGATCAGAAGTAAAAACAGAAAACAAAGACTCTACTTCAAACCAATTTCTGGAGACACCCTTATAACTGCAAAATGAAAATGTCATAAAAAGCTGGCTTTATATACTATAGCATTTACATAACATCCTTCAGTGATCTTTTCAGATGTTTAAGCTTTTGTTTCCAGTTAACGAAGGAGGAAATAAATGGGTGTCAAGACTGAAGAACAAATTCAAGCTGCTGAAGCACTAGTTTTAAACGACTGTTCTTTTTGAAGGAAAGACTCATAAAACAACTATTTTAATTATACTTTCGATCATCTAAAATAAATTAATAGGAATTGGGTATTTTCATTTCCAACTTCAGGAAATCTACACTGTACCGTCCTGATCTTTTACAGAACATCAGAGAGCAGGCAGAAAGCCAAATCAGTGCAACATTAGAGTGTAACTTTAATAAATCCTTTGGCCATTAAAGCAGACATAGCTGGCAGCCACTCAAGACAATCTTCTTTCATCCCATTAATGCAGTCACCATGTCACCACAGCTGCAAAACACAGCAAGTGCTCCTAAATACAGATAGCGCTATAGGCTAAATTAATCTATTTATCTACAGATATTGATCAAACCAGGTGTGACCTGGAGCTACACCCAAATGCTCAACTCTTTTACTGGCAGCATGAACAAAAATGTCCTGAAATGTGCTAGGTAGCTTCTTCCCCAAAAATAAGGATGATGGTTAATCAGGAAATGGACTAAAACTATTCAGTTACCTTCACCATTTGAACCTACAACCTCTAAAGGTTCTACACATCCAGATACCCTCCACTCCCTATTTCCAAGTCTCCAAACACCATATTAGAGCACTTTATCAGGAAAATAAATTCCATGGCAATTTTTCATCTGTTAGGTGAACATACAAGGTACCAGGTTTCAGGTGTGAGTGAACAGAAAAACTAATGCATCTAACCGGACCTACAAAGGAGGAATGTACAAATACACACTACTCCGAATAACACACTACTTAAAGTAATACATGAGGCTGGAGGCCAAGAGCCTTACCATAAACTGGTACTATGCCATCTGTAACAGCAGAAAAATAAAGGAAGAAAGGCTAATGAAAGGAATTCATCCTCTGGAGGGGGCGCTGGGGTGGGGTGGGGGAAGGACAGGATAGGACAAATGTAGTGAAGACAGAAAGTCTTAGAGGACAAAAGAAAGTGATAGAGCAACCAATTCATAAGGGCTTGTCCCCATAACACTGTTGGCTTTGGGAAGAATGAGCAAGTTTATTAATGAGTAGGTAGATTTTCAAATCAAAGAATATTGTAGGTTGGAAGGGACCTCTGGAGGTATCCAGTTCAAACCCCTCACTCAAAGCAGTGCTAACCTGGCAGTTGGCCACAAAGACCCACGTTTGCAGCACAGCAGCATGCAAGTGGTACTTATTTTTTGCAGCCCTCTCACACCCAGGCACCCAGCACAGCACAGCTCCCTTCACCTATCATGCCTTAGGCAGTGCCACATTCAACTAGATACGAAAGAATTATGAAAAATCCTCTGCAATAACAATGTTTGCAGCCTACCTTGAATTTACACTGAATTTACACTGCAAGCCAAGTCTTATAGAAATTTTGGCTGTGCCAGCTATCTTAGTAGAGCTGCAGATAAGCACTTGCCCACTTGTCTGTGCTCATCTGTATGGCACCTTTTTTAACTTTTACAAGGAACTTGTGGTTCTTATCATCATTTCACTTAGCATTCCTAGGTTTCTAACTTAGACTTTACTAGAAGAAGAGAGACAGCAACAGCCTATCTCAGGTGTGCTGACCACTGAGTAGGTTTGGGACAAAACAGAAATTTTGATTAAGTTTCAATCTTACAGAAATACTGACGAATGTCGGTAGAAAAAACAATGTTGATTAATACTACTTGTCTTTCTCCTTCAATGTCCAGAAAATCCACTAGAAAAAGAATAGACAAACCTCAAACTTCCACGGAGTCATTTCTTCCTGTGAATATTAGTCTTTTTTATTTAATTCTAATGAAGAGATTAATGCCCAGTGAAATGTTGATAATGTTCATCTTCATTCTCCACTTTTTTCCACCAATGTTGAAAAATGATTTTCTAAAACCACAATAAGAATCTATTGCCTTGGAAGATGTGTGAATTAAGGACAAGCACATGCCATTTCAACTATGATTTCCTTCAGGAAGCAGTATCTTTTCCTGTTTAGCTTGTTGCTCCACTGTTATCTAACAAAAGAAACCTTCATGAATTTTCTTACATTCTTACTTTTTCTTCCACATATCTCGCACAAAAATGAAAAGCCAATAAAAAGGTATTAGCACTTCAGCCAAGTTTTTAATAGGCCTGCACTTTGTAGAATGCTTCTACAAATGTGCCTAGCACCCAAAAATTTCAACAAATGAATAATTTTTCCAAGTACTGAAGAAATGAAGGAAGGAAAAAGTCTGGTTTCTTCTATGGAAAGAAAAAAAAAAGCTTTTTTTTTTTTAATAATTGCTAAATCTGAATTCCGAAATCAATTATTCTGACTTTTTTCAAGAGAGAGATTTTGAACCCTGCACTTCCTACAACCTGTTATCTACTTATGATTTAATGGGAAAACGAAGATGACTATTTCAGATTTTGAGTGATTTATAGAGCATCTAAAACCAGGCTAGGAAACTCGTACTATACCTGTGTGATATTTTGTATAAGGGCCAACCTATCCAGCCATGTTTATGCTGGATCCTATTAAATTTCATAAATCTTGTCAGAGACCTGCACTCACAAACCTCCCCCTTCCCTAGCTGCATACATAAAATGTTAGAAATAGTGCAAAGTGGGTTTCCTGAGGTCAAGTCAATGTTCAAAGATGTCAGAAAAACTGCCATGCAGGCTAGATCCAGCAAGTTAGTCAGATTTAGGAAAACAGTCAATTCACTTAAAACTACTTTTGAAGAACTGGGAAGAGAAGAATCTTATGAGAATTCATAGAATACCAGAACAGTTGCCTACCCAGTGTGGCATCCTCCAATTGATATAATCATTACATTGAGTCTTTCAAATGAAGCTGAGGGAGTGGAGGGGAAAGGAGAAACACCTAATACAGACAAATCTGAGAAAGCCTACCCAAAGGGAAAGTCTCCATACCAGCAGTTAGAGAAAGGAGGTTTAGCTATGTTCCAAATAATGTGGTTTTGACAGAAACAGAAATGCTAAATTCAAATGCAAATCACAGGAAAGAGATGCTCTTGTACACTGTTTGTAGAAAAACACCATAACTCTATAGTCAGAACAAAAGAATGATAGTGCACTGGGGAGGGAACGGAGGGAGGAACAGACGTCTACTCACGTATCTGCTGCTGTAAAACCTACAAGGGCATTCGTTTTCCCATCATCAATTATAGGGACTGAACACTGGAAAAGATCTTCCTGTTGGAAAGTGTGGTAACTGCAGGCAGGTCTTTAGCATTTCCGCTGAGGACACCTTAGAAGCAGCCAGGATCTTTGCCTCCACTTCTCTGTAAGGGAGACTGCTGAACAATCTGATGATGTCTGAGGCCCAGAAATCTCATCATTTCTAGCCATATTCATAGACAGCTCAAACCTCAGGTTTTCTTGGTGTCCTGACCTCCCTTAACATTCAAAAGAAGCCCTTCTCTGCCCCTGACTTCATAGAATACATTAATCATCCCTTTTAAATTTTACTGTGCTTATCAAACCAAAGTCAATGTCTACGTTATTTTCATCAGTTATCTGCACCTTCTACCATATGATCTCCTCTTTCTTGTATCCATGTGACCAGAACTGAATGTCACAATTCTCAATTCTTACTCCCTATTTCTATTTGCTTGTCCTGTTCTCAGATCACATTTGGGTTTTTTGCAGTATACTCGCACTGAGGACTCGTAACCACTCTGCGATCACCCATCATGCCTTTGCACCTTACCAAAGAATCAGAATCATAGAAGACCCAAGGTTAGAAGGGACCTCAAAAGAGCACCTGGACTAACTTTTCATGGGAAGCACATCCCTTTCAGTGAAGGAAATCCTTGAGTGCTCTAACTATGAAGCAGTTCAGAACTGAAATTTCTCTGTATTATTCCTTCTATTGCTCTTTATTTTTTTATTATTTTGCCAAGCTATAATTTTTGCAGATTCTTCCTGTAACATCTCCGATTTTTGCAAATGCTTTCAAATAAATATGAACATTAGAACTGGATCATACTATGGATCTGACCAGTGCTAAAATACCCTGAAAATAGCATGTGATTTTCATGGTTTAGTTAATACGGCCTTTGGTATTTTTTAATTTGACTTGAAGGTACCTGAGAAACTTGGAGCTTGCCATAGCTTTAACATGAAGACCCAGGGAAATTGCTGTGAAATTTTATTTTCTCTCGATGACAGCATGCAAAGCCTTAGACATTGCAGCTTTGTCCTTAAAACATAAACCGTAACAGCAATGTAAGGAAAAAAATCATTAATCTCTCATACAGACAACATGTCCTGTCATAAACAAACACACAAATTCAACATTGACTTGTCAGCTATGAGAAATAACAATCATTTACTTACACATGGACAATAAATTTATTAAGGGAACTTATGTTTTAAAAAGGCGCAGACTTTTTAATTCTCACACCCTTTGGAAGAGGATTTATTTCAAAATGTTTTCAGTATGTATGTGCGTTGTTAACTAATACTGCAGAAACTGCAGTATACCACATGACAGACTTCACAGCTCAATTAATCAATGCTTTTAAATAAAACAATTAAGCAGCAGTCAATGGCCCTCATTAATAGTATGCACACAAAGGACTTGAAAAAAGTATTCTTTACCTTCCATTGATGAAAGAAACACCATACTATGCAATGAGAGGTATAAAAATGAAAATAATAATTTGTTTCTTTAATTATTCTTGACTCATTAGAATTTTAAAAAAGTGTTTAAGAATAGGTGAAATCAATCACACAAAAGTTCACTTACCAAAACTGAGAAAGATACCTAAAATTCTGCTGACTTTAAAAAAAAAAAAGAAAAAAAAAATTTAAAAAAAAATCAACAAAACTTACTATACTGGATAAGTAAACTCACTCATTTAATCATATAACCACGCTAAAAGGCAGGAACTGCCGACCCACCAAGAAGCTTGGCAGTTCTTAACTTCAGAGTGTTGACTTTGCTACTGCAGTATTTCTTTAGCTTATTTTTTTCTTATTCAACTCTCCATTAGGGAAAAAAAAAAAAAGGGCCAAAATTCCATCATGTTATTTTATGTCAGCACCTCCATGGATCACCAGTATTTGTCAAAACTTGTACATTTTGCACAAAAGCCTCTGCCATTTGAATTACCGATAAAAGCATTTCCTCATCTATGATGGTCTGTACCAGCGATATACCTATTCAGAAGCTTCATGGCTACCTACTACTCTCAAGGAAATACAGCTCTCAAAAAATTTTAGATTTCATTCCAGCATCTCGTGGAGAAGATATCCTCTCTGGTGGGGAAGATGCCTGAATAAGAGATGTTTCACAGCTCCTCCATGACTGACACCATTTGACCCTTTTTTGCCAGCCTATTCTTACCCAGGTCCTGTCTGCTCTTCATTGCCTAACTCCTCCCTCCAGCCCTATTCCTTGGCAGTCCCAAGCTTTAATCCCTATGATCCTCACAGCAAAGCCAAAACAGTTCAAAAACTCTAATGTCTAAAAGCGTTACATCTACAGCCACCAACTGTGGAGTAACATATACACGGAAGACTTTAACAACTCAGTTGAGTTGTACCACAAGGACAGATGAGAGGATTGATCTACTCAGACCATCACCATGATAAATCTTCCACTGACGACGACATTTGCCATTCCTGAATACCAGACACACTGTGCACAGAATAGAAATGTAAAAGCAATGCAGGGTATGTTCTACAAAATGAGATATCCTGGGGCACATAATGAGATAACATCTATTACCATAAATTATGAAGTGATTTACGCATAAATGAGGTTTGTAATGAAATTTCATTTTAATGGTTTGATAATCAAGAAACACAATAATTACCATACCTAAGTTTTTCAATAAATTAAAATCAGTGCTAGTGGCAACACTTTTTTGTTAACATACATAATACAACTCCCCTCCAAGAGCTGTCTGCTATATTCTTCCATTTCAGAACAACCTGTTCAATGCCACATCACTGTGATAAACAAGTTCAGTTTTACGACTAATTACATCCAGAACATTTCTACGTTCACAGCAAAGCCCCTTCAAGAGTATGCAGTTGACTACTTCAAGAAACAGCTTTGCAGACAGGAGGCTCTGCTAGTCTAGAAAAATATCTGAAGGTTGAACTTTCCAATAGCACGTATCAGTGAACTTGTTTCCCTCATCATCACATGAAGTATTGTCCTGGTTTGGCTAAAACAGGG
>NW_009622750.1:0-5876 GCF_000690535.1 Cariama cristata
AACTGACCAGAGGGATATTCCACACCATACGGCATCTGCTCAGCAACAAAAGCGAAGAGAACGGAGGAGAAGGGGGGCATTCGTTATTTACGACGTTCGTCTTCCACAGCAACCACTCACTACCCGTACTGAAGCCCTGCTTCCCAGGAAGCGCCCAGACATCGCCTGCTGATGGGAAGTACAGAATAAAATCCTTTGTTTTCCTTTGCTTTCACCTGCGACCTTTGCTTTCGCCTTATTAAACTGCCTTCATCTTGACCCATGAGGGGTTTTTCCCACCATATTTTCTCCACCTGTCCGGCTGAGGAGGGCAGTGACAGAGCAGCTTGGCGGGCCCCTGACGACCAGCCAGGGTCAACCCACCACAGTGCTGGCTGAGTCAGCTGAAAAAAAAATTAAAATAGAAAAAAAAAGACCACCCCTGCATTCACTGTTCAGTCTTAATGCGGACAATAATGACTGCCTTTTCAGAACCAGTGTCTTGGTTATCCACAAAAAGAAAAGAATCAACCATCACACTACTATCTCAGTTTTGAGCAACAAAATTTTGATCTACCAGAACTCCATAATCAGTTCAAAAAGCAGTGCTGCAGGAAGGAATGAGTCTGTGCACGCAGGTCTGTCTGTCCTTTCCCCCTCACCACCCCCTGACAGTACGGCTCTGAACTGCGTGGCACGGACGGGAGGAAAAAGCAGTCATCAGTCACCTTCCTCACCTCGATGAATGATCTTTCTTACTGCAAACATACTTTACGGTGCCTTGGTTGGACACGGAAAGCTGTATTGTAGTATTCGTAGAAACAATTTGCATTTGAAAAAAATTCCCTCTGAAGTGATTAGTTTCAGACCATGAGAAAAGAGACTGCAGTTTGTTACTCATGGAAGCTTTTATAGCTTCACCACTTCCAAATCCTCACATGTAACCCAGAAGTTTGAGAAACTACGGTAGTTGCCTTCCGAACACAGGAAGACACAGCTCACAAATTATAAAAAAAGATTTTAAATCTCATCCCAAAAGCACAGCTTTATGGTCATATAATAGCTGAAGTTGGAAAATTGTTGCAAGGGAAAGTTAAATGATATCCAGACTGCACAGTTCAAAAACCATGGAAAAAAAAAACCCACAACACCAGAAAAAAAAAAAAAAACTCGAAAAATCTGTTTAATAGATAAAACTTCAGATGTTCCTTTTATACTATCCCTTTGCGCCTTTCCTCCTAGCCCATTAATATCTTCACTATATCAAATAAAATGTTACAGACCTTTCCACTAAAGAGTATTTTCAGAAATCCAGGATTTAAAGGGGCTTTTGAAAACGACCATACTGAACATCAAATGTCTGTCACTTTCTTCTAGTCTGATTCATGTACTTAGATTGTTAATCCATGACACAAGGATTATACTTTATGCTGGTGTTTCTGCATCTGCTGCGTTCCCTGTTTTCTCTGCAGCCTCCCAATGCCAGTTCCCTACTTACCAGCAAGAGCAACAGATTCACTACAGTCTTGCACAGCAGGGATACAGGACCATTCCATTTTCCATTTTTAAAATTCTATGTTTATATTTTCACATACGCAGTATACATACACACACAGTACACTTGGACAGGAGTGAGGTTTTTAGGTTTGGGGCGGGGTTTGTTTTGGCTTTGGTTTTTTTAACAGAAACACTTTTCTACACTCATCTGATGTAGGAAAAAGTACAACAGCTTTCTAAGAGCTAGCCAGCTACTTACACACAAAACTTTGAAAAAGTCCCCCTGTTAGCATTTAAACAACACCTCATCTATCTCCCACATTTCACCAAATTTCAAACCAGACCAATAAACACCAAATGGAGACTGAAAAACAAATAATAATTTAAAATAAAAAAAACCACACCCAAACTTTCAAGGTACTTCCACAGCCAATATATGCTTCTAACTGCAGCTTTTAATGCCTCCTCACAGAGGCATCCTCAGAGTCAATGCATCTCACACGTGTGCATCCCAAAACCTGGTATGCTCGTCCACTGCGCAAATATGCTTATGGAAATTGAGTGGAAACGCCCAGCCATGAAGCACCAGAATAAACTCACAGACATATCAATAAAGTTGACTAAGAGCAGGAAAAAACATTTTGCAGGAAATAACCCCCACATCTCTTAATTTCTCAGTCCTGGTTTAAAAAAAAACAAAACCAAAACAAACACATTAATTAAAGATACACATAATAAATCCTTCTATGCCGGATTTAATGAAAGCACCTTTTGCCCAAAAGCTGCCCATCATTCTTGATGACACTGCATTCCTTCTCTTGTGTACCTTAGAGCTCCATACAAAACACTAAACCCACAAGCAACAAAAGTGCAGATTAAAACATCTTACTTTTTGAGCAACAAGGTAATTCACATTGCCCTCCTGCCAAAAGACCACCACCAGTCTCTCCATCTTTGTGCGGTCTGTTTCTCTAAACAAGCTTCATCTCTCTGAAGACTGCCAAAAAATGAAGCATCGTCCTGCTGCCCGGATGGCTGGCGCGCTGTACCATTTCAAACGCACATCTGCATCTTCACTCCCTAAACCCCATGACCAAGGTTCCAGGAACAGCCACTTGGATTCCTCCCACAGCTGCCAAAATCACAGTTCTCCACCTTCTAAAAAGGCGCAGAGAGCAGTCAAAGCTGAGATGGAGGAAGCACTCCGAGTTCTCCACCTTCTAAAAAGGTGCAGAGAACAGTCAAAGCTGAGATGGAGGAAGCACTCCCAGTGACACAGCTGTTCACATCTTTTCTTCCACCACAGCAGAGCTGGCTAACCCGGTGGTACCCCAACCATCCCTGGAGGACACACAGACTGCCTCCCAACCCTTGGGTTTGCTTTATTCCAACCCCAAAGACAGAGAGACTGGATATGACATGAAACCGTATGTTAAATGATTTCAAAACTAGTCTCTAAATAGGCAGGGCTTACTGGAGCATTTCAAATTGCGTCTTTTCCCATGCTAATTCCTGCCAGATTTTGAGTAACAATGTTCAAAATTTAGCAATTGAAATATCAGGGACAGGGAATACAGCTTGATCTTCTTGTTGTATGCCTATTTTGTTTGGTCTGCTTAATGAAAAATATAACTTCAAGAAAGTCACTAAGACTATGGAGTTGGAGCACGCCATGGAGCACGGTAGGTGGATTCCAACCCAGTGTTGTACCTGAATTTCTGTCCATACTTAAGCTGGTGTTTTACATATTATGAACATGGAAATTGATTCCTTGTACATTCAAGTTCCCATTTAAATTAGTGAAATATGTAACTCCAGAAGAATGGAATATCAGACCTATGTGAAACTTAATGTAAGAAGGTGAATGAAACAAGTTACATCTTTCCTTTTAAATTTTATTCATTCTTGGATGACAGAAGATTCAGTAAGCTTTGTTCTGCCTTTACAGTGAAGAACTCTGTACAAAGAGGCCTTTTATCCCAACAATCTAACCTCAAAAGCACTAAAAAGCAATAACAAGAAGTTGGTTCATATGAAACTTTCAAAGAGTTTAAGACGTATCGCTACCACTTTGTTCTTTGAAGGGTCAGATAATTCTCATCCTAATTTGGACATCACTAAGTTGAATATTTCAGGCTAAACTAATCACCTTTGCTAAAAGTAAGTGCCTAACTCATCTTTCATACCTACAGAATGAGAAAGTGTTAAGACATTTAGAATTAGGCAAGATGAATCTCATCTTCCGTGTCCTGTGTGTTCTGGATTCTCTGACACTATTTTTAGATTGGCACTTCTTTTTTCAGATCTTTGTACACTGTTGAAGACACAATCAGCACTCAAAAAAGTAAACATCAGGCAGATGGCTTGGCACAGGTTGGTTAACATCACTCGTTACCATTCTCCTACTTAATGGCACGGATTCATCACGGTTTGGCCGGTCACTTATTGATAAAACGTACAATAGATGAACTTGGGGAAAACTCAGCTCACTTAAAATCAGAAACAGCAACACTGATGAGGGTGCATGCAATTTATAACTGGACTCCACTACTTTGTGGTAGTCTAGCACACATTTCTCTGTCCAATCCATTGGTCTCTAAGGTCTCATTTCATCTCCAAGTGGCTGAAGCAAAGGAAGAACTTAGCAACTGGGTATGGAGTTTAGGCTTCTCATCCCAGAACAGATCTTTAATCTCAAGGTAGCATAGCCAGACAACAATACTTGGGAGATGACAGTGAAGTATGATGCTGGTACTCACACACTAAGCAATGATTCTGGTTAAGAAAGCAAGAGGGGATATTTTTTGTTTACCAGAATCATTGCTTAGTGTGTAAGAAAGCAAGAGGGGATATTTTTTGTTTTTAAAGAATATAAATGAAAATGGACAGGAAACTTCAGACGAAAAGGCATCTTGTACATAGTGTCTAAAGTAACTCAAATTGCCCTCTGCCTGTGCCTCTGTCTCCACTGACTAAGAAACTAGGGTAACCTGATGAAGCACAGGCATATAACATTTTTAGTTGTCTATGTTTAGAAAACAAGGGATTGAATTAACTTTTTTTCTTCTGATCAAATATTTAAGTTAAAACATACAGGAATTTCCAACAAACCTCAGGGCTTACATTTCATCAGTTTATCTCACTGAAAATACTCTAACATCATCAATTCGACTTTTTTCTCCTGTTTCTTTAACTGCAAATGTAATTATAAATCTCTACTGCAAGCAAACCTGAAAGCTGCCGTTCTAACAGCCTCATTGGGAAGGACCACAACCCCGCTGCAAAGCCAGTCCATGGGAAATAGTGGCTCAAGGGCTCTAGGTGGAACTGAGGTCATCTGAGCTGAGCTCAACCAGTCTTCCCCCAGTTTTTAAATTAAAAAGGAAACTGATAACTATGGCCAAGCAGATTCAGGAATTCAAAGCAGAGCACTTAAACTAACTATGCTAACAAGTAACATGCTGGCTTTCAAATTAATAACTTTAATGGCTAGTATAAACTGATTCCTACATGGTATGTTCTTGAAAGTATAGATGGAGGTAGCTCCTTGAACTACAGAACTTAAAAATCACTGCAAGCACAACACAAAAGAGAAAGAGACAAAAGCAAAGCAATACACACAGAAAGAAGTCACTAATGCGCACACACACAGTTCTTCATTTTGAACTGCAGCTCCCCGAAGTGCTTGTTAATGGCACCAGCAGAAGGGGGGTAATGGGCTGCGGGACTCTGCCTAACAGAACACAAGGTTAAGCAATCAGATTAAAACTTTGTTCTTAAATTGCTCTGCTAAATTAAGACATTAACAGCACCTTCTGAACAGTTCACTCTCTGCATTGTGTTCTGAAATGTCAATGCGTTCTTTAATCTTTATAACATTGTCCATGGTTTGTGTTAATTAAAAGATAAAACCTCTGGATTAAGTGATGACTACTGACTCTTTAGATTTCCATTACCTCATAGCAGGGAGGAGGGAAAACACACAAAACCCCACAGCCTTAGTGCAAGGGTACAGTACTTAAGTGACTCAGAAAAGAAGGCTGAAAACATTTATTTAAAGAGAAAATCTAGCAATAATAAGAGTTCTTTACAAGAAATTATACAAACCATTTTTGTTTCTTACAGGTTCTTTTTGTATTGAAAAAATTGAAACGTTCTTCCCAGTCCCTCATGCTCTTCCAACTTCTTTTTTTTAAATAAACACAAAAAATAGAGAAATCATTAAAAATATTAGACACTTATTTAAAAATATAATTTTTCAAGTATTTTGAATACTTGAAAACAATGAAGAATCCCTATATTTTCAGAAAATATCGTACTTATTCTCATAAGGAAAGTTTCCTGCTCACCACTGGAAAAAAAAAATTAAAAGCTATGCTAACAAGTGCATTATGACTTCA
>NW_009622751.1:0-20540 GCF_000690535.1 Cariama cristata
CCAGCCCTCCCCTTCACCCCTGGGTAAAAATCCGGATGGTGCCGAAGTCCCAGGTGTTTGGATTAGGCTCGCCAAAACCCAAAATGTGACCCACAACATGGGATCCAGAGTGACACGGGGTGTTGGATTTTGGTCTGAGCCAAAACGAGCATTTGTAAATTGTTATTTTTATTTTACGCCACCCAAAAATACACTAGACCCATGAAAAACTTTTAAAGCAAAGCTAATGCCAGAGCAAAGGCAGCTGACACATAAAACCAGCACTGGATCCTGATCTTTTCCTACTATAAACTAGCTGCTGAAGAGTGAAAACAGAGTCTGTGCTTTGGTTAAACCAAGGTAAGGCATGAATCAAGACCCTGTTCCACAAAATCTACAGCTCTGTATGTTCAACACAGCATCCACGCTGCTGTGTAACTACTTACTGGACCTGCCTGTATTCCTCTGTACGCTCTGTAATCGTTATCCTATAAAAACTAACAAAGAGAAAGATTTACTTTTGGCTTTCCTTTAAATTCCTGAACACTTCACTTCCTCACCTGTTACAGAATACAATAAAAAAACCTGTTCACCAACTGAGGCAATGTAGTGTTATCCCAGCCACATCCCACTTCATTATTTTCATTTTAAAATGAGTTCCTGTGTTCAACTACTTGATTTTTTTTAACACCATTGATGCCAGAAAGCATAGAAGAGATGCAGCCCGCCTATGGCAAAGTCTTGGAAGGCAAGACGTGATAATACATTTGCTTGATTTTTAATCTGTGATGATGTCTTGTTTTCAGTCTCAGTCACGGTGAGTACCAGCAGCAACGTTTGTGGCACCAGGGGACACGTGGTAATAAACAGCTCTGGAATTATCAACGGCTTCTGTCGCTCCGTGCACCGTGAGAGCCGTTTATTGCCAGCAGCCACCAGATGGTCACGGCTTCTGGCTGCTGGCACCAGGGGACACCGAATTCAAACGGGTGACTCAGTGTCTAAAGGTCCCAGGTTCTGCTAAAACCCCCGGGGTCAACCAGCACTCAGGACTGACTTTCTTTCTTCTAGTTTGTTTTTTTTTTTGATAAAACAAAGCAATGCAAAGGAACATCCCACCATGGATGCCACTCGGTGAATTTATGGCACTGAGCCTTGGGAATAGGAGGAAAGTTCGGTGAGACTCAGCTGATAAATCCACCTGAGATAGCGCCTATGCAACAGAGGTTCTCCACTCGCTCTTCCAGTTCAGCCTTGCAAACGACGCCCCGACACCATCTCCATGACGGGCTCCCAAAGGACCCAGCTCCTGTGGGATCCCGGTGGGTGAGCCCTCTCACTGGGCTGCATTTCTGCCCGCTGTGAGCTCTGGCGTTTGTTAGCACCCTAACGAGGTGCCCACCGCCTTTGTCATGTGAGCGATGGTTGGGCAGGTGCTGGGACTGCACCGTGTCCCTTCCCTGGCCATCAGAAAGGTGCCACCTCCATGGGGGCTCAGTAGCTCCGAAACGGAGGTGGCAGGGAGCAGCGGGGAGGTCCAGCTCGCTGTCACAACCTGCAGACCCTATTTTGGCTGATAAATGCATGGGCAATCAAATGAAGGTCCATAAAAACCAAGAGGAAACATAGCCAAAAAGGGAACACAACCCAGAGCAAAGAGCAAGTTTCCCGTGCTCCTTGCAACACAACTGAGCGAGACCAGCGGACTGTGCAGCATCAGCGCGCTGCTCCTCCCATGGAAAGCCAACCCCAGCACAACTGATCAGAGCTAAAATCCCTCCATACACATTATTAAAGCTGTATCCGTCCGTGGCAAGGGCTGTGCTGGTCTAGCCCAGCACACCTTTTGTAGTAATAATTAACAGAGGTCCCCGAGAGCCCTCCTGGACCGGAGCCAAGGCATCACTATTTGCGTGTAACAGATCCGCTGCTTGTGTAACCCAACAAACTGTGACACCACTCTGTAATGCGCCCCGAGCTATAAACCATCGTTTATGGGAACTCCGCTGTGGCTGTGGGTCTCCGGGCTACGGGCAGGATCCTGTCCCGTGCACCAGGAGCACCCGTCGGTCCCCTCTGCGATGCTGCACCGGTGGGAAAACAGGTTGTCAAATGAGAATATGCGCAGAACCCCCAAATAACTTCTTACAGCGGTCTCGCCTCCTGTACCCGAAGGGAGCATGTTCCCATCAGGCTGTACCAATGCTCTGATAAGGTGCCTGGGCACTATGACGGGGCTGGATGCCTGAGGCACCCCAGGAACGCGGTTATTAGAAACACTCAAATATGATGGTGGGCAACTCATTTAGCGGCTGTATTCCAAGCTGCGTTTCTGCTCTGTTTTTTTGCAGACTATATACAGACAGACATTCAGTATAGACCATCTTGGGCTTATACATTTATACCATCTTGGGATGTGTAAACCATCTCAGAGGAAGCGCTTGGGTAAAAAGTGGAAGTTCTTAGTGTCTTAGCTGGAAAAGGTGTCTCTCCTCAGAAGGTTTGCGGGATGGACTGCGCTAGAGCTGAAAAACATCGGCAGGGCTCAAGGGCAAGTTCATTTCACACGGTGCTGTGAACCTTCAGCCTTGTTTGCAGTGTATCTTAAGAGCCTCAAATGTAAAATATTAGCGAGAGCATAATATTACTTGAGTTGATCCAAAATTCCCTTAAAATGTTTTCTCAGCTAAAAATAACTTCATCAACAAAATAGATACTTTTGTGAAAAATTTCCTTTTGTAAAAACCGTTGGGGTTTCTGTCTGTGCCTTTCACTTGCTGATGTTTGCTTTGTCTCTTCCTTGAAAACACAAACACTTCCAAGACAAGTGTCCACAAAACCAATGGTTTCTGCAGGACTGTTTTGTCTTTGAAATACCTCAGTAGGCCAGGAGAAATGGTAGTTTTGATCTGAGCTCGCAAAGGGATCATGGCAAAAACTCTAAAGCTGGTGGGCAGGAAACCACTTCAGCACTCACCATTTCCATCCAAGAGAAGCAACGCCAAGGCCTTCCCAGTCCTGCCTGGGAAGGGGCTCACCCAAAGGGTCCTTGCGTCCCCCCACGAAGGCATTAAGGTGCTGACAGCACCAGCTCTTCATGGTGTCCTCAGTGTCCTCATATTAAACATCCCCCCCCTCCCCATTGAAAGACCACCTGGGTACCACCAAATACAAAACCCAATCCATCAACAGAAACCAGGTGTGCACATCCAAGATAGGCACAAGACGGAGCCCGGGTACTTCCAGCTCCTTTGGCAAAACTCAAAGCTTACCGGGGGGGGGCTCTGCCCGCGAATGGGTTCGTTGCCATCAAGGACAAGGTCTCCTCTTCCTGGGCCAGCAGCTTCCCAGCCAAGTGGATTATCCATTCGTTCTGCTCATAGGTCTTGGGGAAGGAATAAGAAATATAAATGTTAGGCACTGCTGGGCTTGTCGTGCAGTGTTATTAGCATTAAAGACTTCTGCGTGGTCTCTGGGGAGAGATTACAACCGATTTGGGTAGCAAACGATGAATTTGCCAGTGTTGCAGAAAGCAGATCCCATGGGATCCAAGACCTCGAGGTCCGGACCGAGACCCTCTGGTATCGGCGGGGAGCAGGGAGAGCTTCACTGAGCTCGTCTCATCTGGAAATCATTCCTGAGGGTATGAAATCATTCCTGAGGGTACGGACACAACAGAGGGCATGCCAGTCGCAAAAGTTTAATGAGTTGTTCGTTAGCGGAGCTGGGACAGCTACGTGCACTCTCCCAGCCTGCTCCAACTGCAAAGTAGCATCCTCCCTCTCAAGCACCCCCAAAGGAATTCACATCACAGCTGAGGGGGGTGAAGAGCATGCCCACGGCCAGCCGCCAGAGCTCAGCCGATGAGCAGAGACCAGACGACGGTCAGGGATGCGTCTCCACCTTCACCCAGCCCGGACAGCGACTGCTGCTCAAGGTGTGATGCCTGGGGGGGCATTTCTGCCAGCCCTGCATCCCCTCCAAGCCCATGGCACTGCTTTCCCCCAGTGCCAAGGAGAAGCCTACAACCGCTGCCACCGGGAAAGCACCGTGCATCGCTGGGCCAGGAGCCGTGTAGCGCACACAGCCCTTCCCTGGGCAAGGGGCACCCACCACCCCCGGTTCTCCCCAGCACCCATCAGCTGCGGCTCCTCCTACACCTTGGATCACAAATCTCTTTTTGACTTCATCCACCTCTAACGTAGTTGGAGCGTTCTTGCCAATTCCGCACCCCAAATACTTGATTTAAATAATTTCTTTTAGCAGCAGAGGAACAGTAATGGCACGTTTTGAAATGACAATCCATCCATCATTTTAAAACAGGTTGCCTTCCCCTGTTGTGTTATCCAAGAGAAACCAGAAGAAAGTGACTTCTCTAATCCCGACTCCCCTCTCCTCTTTCTTTCCTTTCATCTGATCTGTCGTCCTTCCATCCCGCGCCTCTGCCGTATCCCGAACCACACCGAAAGGAGCAGATCAGCCCTCGGGAGCCGCAGCCCGAGCTGCAGTGGCAGAACCTGACTCGGCATTTACTTCCCTCCAGGAATCCATGCATCTCCTGCTCTTCGCAGGGATTCTTGCTGAGGCTCCATAAAATGCATTTCCCCTTCTGGCGACTTTCTGTGCCTAGTACTTCCATTATGAACTTTTTTTTCCCTCCTTTTTTAATGTATACCTAAATGGATTTTTTAATGCAAGCAGCAGGGGACACTGTGGGAAAGCGAAACCCGGCAGCTGTACCTGCAGGACTGTGACTAATGCAGAACATCAAGGCAAAGTTACTCTGCAATCTTTTCTAATGGCAAAGTTTGTTATTTCCGTTGCTACGGGAAACAGAGGAGAGAAATGAGATGGAAAACACCAAACGCTGGTGGAAAGGCTCATCAAGCGGCAGCTCTACCTCGCCGGGTTTCTGACCCGTGCTCATCACAATTTAGAGGAAAACCACAGTTATTGAAGCCAACAACTTTTCAAAAAAGATTACTCTCCCTATTCGCCTGCTTCCGTCCTGCCTCACCGCACGGCTCGTTCCATCTGCTGTTCCGGCTGCACCACCGACACGGATGGGTGTGGAGCCAGGGATGCTTCCCACACCCCTCTCTCCACCAACACCCCATGCCACTCCCTGTCTCCCATCTCCTGGTCCCCTTCCTGACACAGAGGAGGTGGTGGTGGCTCTCAAGGAGGAACAGGGCAACCTCAGCCCCTGTGGGACCAAGGCCACTGTGGCCCCGGTGCAGAGGTCTAGGAGGGGAGATGCGGTCAGTCCTGGAGCCAGGAGCTTGACATCACGCAAGATGTTAAACACAAACCTTGCAAATCTTGCACTAACCCTGCCAGGGCTGGCAGGGCTGCAGGAAAAACCGGCAGCATCCCTGCCAAGGGCCCGACTGTGTCGTCATGGGTCCACACGCCAAGACTCCCAGCCGTACCAAGCGACTCCGTGCCCCTCGATGGCTCAGCGATGCCCAAGATCAGGCTGGGCTTTGGGAGGGTGGGTGCCACGCTGGGACCTGCAGCCTGGGGAATCCTTGGTTGTGAGCGAGGGCCTCCCGAGAGGTGCGACGACAATTGCAGATGATCAGATATCGCAAGTGAGGTCTTCAGCATCCTGTGCCTCCTCGGACATCCCTTTTTAAAGTGCTCTGTATGATTTTAAGCACTATTTCTAGGAGGGACTGGGAGGTGTGAGGGTTCCTGTGTGCAAGCTGGGGAGAAGCAGGAGAAGAACAGAAACAGAAATCACCAGACTCCCAGCGCTAGAGCTTTATGGAGGACCTCAAATCTTCAAAGCCTGACTCAAAACCATGAGGCTCTGTAATGGCGGAACTGGCTCCCTGGCTCACATGGTCTCCAAGTTGTTAATTAGCAGCTCCATGCGCACGAGAGTTGGACTTCTGGTTTGTAAAGTGTTTTTCTTGTAAAATTTACAACATGTCTGGCCCCGGGAAAGTCTGCAGTGAGAAATTTCCACCCAGTGCAGCCCCCGACACTCCCCCCAGCACAAAGGCTTAGATATCGCACGCCGCCGATGCTCGGAGCACGCAGGAGCCGAGCTGCACTAACGATCGCGCTGTTTAACTCATTACTCTGTAAAGTGATACGGTGGCAAAGGGAGGGAAAAAAAGAATTCAGGAGATCTGGGCTGCATCCAGGGAAGCATCACACCACAGGGTGGGAAGGTGACGGTTCCTCTGTCCGTGGACCCAGCGAGCCCCAGCCCCGAACACCGTTTGTGGAGCTGCGAGTCAGGATGGGAGGGATTCGCCCGGCCTTGCGCTCCGCTTTTGCCAGCTCTGAGTGTGCAAACCAGGAAAGTCAGAGCTTGAACCACCCAGTGGATTAATTAAAAAAACAAAGCCAGGACAGATGCACACATTGCTTTAAGATGGGCAGGCATGCACGTATTGGGTTCATCTCTAGGTTTTGGAGCTTCACCGAGGACAAAGACAGGGAGCTGGGGCCTGAGCCTGCACCAGCGACACAGGTCCCCAGGCTGCCCTGTCTCCATCAAGACACGGGCACGGACGGAGACTCCCACACCTGCCTCCTGCCCTCCAAAAGCTGGGGCTACACCTCCCCTTGTGCCACGCAGGGCCCGTGCCGTACCCATGCTGGGATTACTGGGGAACTAGTGACCCGCTCAGCCTGTGGCTACAAGTTGCTGGTCCAAGCATGCCAAAACGTGCCAGGAGCTGCATGACTCCCTGTCCGACCCTGAACAGAGCATCTCTGGGGAGGCGCAGCCCCCCCAAAAGAGGGACATGCCTCCCTCCTCTACTTTTTGAGAGTTTTCTTTCTGTTTTGGCACAGAAAGCAACTAAGGAACCTAAACACACAAAAACCCCATCATCAACCCAACTAAAATGCCTGAGAAAGGCAGCTCGGTCAGAGGTTAGGGTTCCCAAAGCTCACCACAAAGTTCAATACCTTCTCCACAAAGGCGAAGCCTTTCGGTATTCCCAGTCTGTGCCGACCCACCGAAATGCAACCGGCGCAGCTCTCCAGCAAGCCCGATCATCTTTAACTGTCCTTGCAGCTGGTACCAGTGCTCAAGACCTCTGAAAATCAGGTTTTAGGTATAACACAGTGGACTAACAAAGAGGACCTGGGACTAGGTGTTAAAACCCCATGAGCTTTTATTTGCTGATGGGTTTCAGCCTTGCGTGGTGTTCAGGTAGCTGCTCCCCCCAGCTCCCCGTGCCAGTCCGGCTGCGCACGCTGCTTTGGGATGGGGCTTTGCTCCTTCTCCCCACCCGCGCACGGCCCAGCATGAGGAGCTGAGCATCACTGTGTGCCTCGGGTACCACCACCACCTCCCCGGAGCAACGCTGCCCCAAGACTTCTCTTCAACTGTTGATATTCGCTGACCTCTCCACTTACACACTTTACCAGTGTATAAACAGGGCGTTCTCACCTTGAATACATTAACTTGTGTACAGAAGTATTTAATAACTTCACAGAATTTAAAACCAAATCACCGCTAAGTCAGGCAACAGCGAGGAGCTGGGGCAAATCAGACGCAGTAGCGACAAAACTCTGCAGAGATAACAAAGTAGAAGAGAATATAATCATCGTAAAAAATACATATAAAAACCACCCAGCGCTACAGGGAACATGTTCCCAACTGAAATAATAATAATAAGAACCCTTTTCCTCTAGCTTTAATTGGTCATTTAATGAAAAAGGACTGTGGATTAGTGTGGCATTTTATTGAATCTCGGTCCTGGCACAGGCGCACGGGAGGAGGTAAGTATGGGATGCACATGTGGAAACAGCTGGAAACTTGGCACAGGAGCCCAACATTATTATTTCACATGGTTGGGAGCCCTGCACGGTTTCACATCGGCGTCGGTGCGCGAGGGCGGATAACAGAGGGGTAGGGGAGGTTTACGTTTCCCGCGCTATGTCATAAGGCGCATTTTTTGCATCACAGCCTACCCACTGTGGGATGTAAAGTGGTAACTCCACCGCCCTGGGTATTTTCACCCAATATTCACATTGCTGTTTACACTGCTGTTTCCACTTCTGTAGCTAAGTGCCCTCAACTGTTGCTGTTTAGGGAACTTGAGCTATCAGCTGGAGAAATAATCCACGTCCCACAGAAAAGAGGGCATAACTAATGCAACCCTTTGCTTTTTTATAATATTCCAGCTCATAGCCGTTTGCTACCATCCCGCTACCCGAGCGACTTAACCAAGGAAGGTCAAAGGCTACGTCGGGTCACATCACTTCTCATTATTTCCAATAACCACATCCCCTTCTTTCTATTAGTTTCCCAAAGAGGCAAGCCGTTTCTCTGCAGGTCTGGCTCAATGTATAGGATTTCAGCGGGAGCAGTTTCTCAAGCCTCACTAAAAGCCATCCCTTAGCCCATCCTATTAGATAACGTTTGGGAAAGCAGGAGGTCCCAGAGGAGGGGGGTGCAGGGCCGAGCGCGGCAGGTCCGGGACGAGGAATAAAAGGCTGCGTGAGAGAGCGGAGCAAGACTTCGGGTACCGGCTCTTAGATCTTGCTCATACGGGGAAATCGCGCACCTGGCACAGCTCCCATATCACCTCTGTATTTGGAAAGAAAAGTCACTTTGTTCCAGAACAGAGTCTAGACTGGGAGATACAATAGCCACTGTAGACAATAATCACTCCCTCCATAGGCAAGGTCTTACTCTGTATTTATACAGCCCGTGGCACGATAGGCTATCAGTCTTATTCGGGTTTCTGGGCACCTCCATCACCATGTTACTACTAGCGGTGAGTCTGCCCGTGATCCAGCCTGCTGTTTGTCTAAATGCAGCTTGGGGGTTTGAAATTATTCATATTCACCGGGAGACAACTAATCACAGTTAAAAGAAGAAAATAAAATTCTTGCATGCTGAACATGGACCAAAATGTATGAATGCTGCAATGGAAAAATGGAAGTGAACTGAGGCCTGTATTTTTAGAAGGGGGAAGAAAGGAAATGTAAAAGGCTGAGCTTAGTACACTGCGCATGAGGTTCAGATTTTATTACGTTACACACACCTCCTCCTCCATTCTGCTGCCACGCAGCTTTTTCCTGTAAGCACCTTCTGGCTGGAAGACTGAGATAGCAGAGGCTTGAATAAAATATCTCGCAAAAATATTAATCTGCCCTCTCTATTTATAGGGTTACTTTTTCTCAGCCCTTCCAATTCATGTGTGATAACGTGAAGTCTCCATCACGACTCCCTGTTACCACCCAGGGGAGATCCTCAGAGCATCAATCCCATCGCTGAAGTTTCTCTCTTCTCCTAGGAAGTTTATTTACAAACTTACACATCGTATCTGGAAAACACACATTGCTCCTCAGTGCATCGCAACGGCTGCTCTGCGGTGGGTTTGCCGACGCGACACGGGCCAGCAGCCCGGGCGGTTTCTCTGCCAGTCCCCACGTACAGAGACTTCTGGAGCAGCTTCAAGGTACAACACAACAAGACACTGGGCTTTCAAAAACAATATGAAGACAGCATTAGCTTTGTTATTTTTTGAGTAGTTATTATTTGGTAAGCACCAAGGCGTGCCTTCGCGTTGGCCAAATGCCATCCCCGAACAGCATAAATAACCTTCATGCCACAGTAAGGAGGGGAAAAGCCTTCCCTTTCATTTTGCTTTATTCAGAGCACTGAAGGCTTTCCACTGCTGCCCACTGGTGAAGAACAAATCTTTGGTACAACAAACAACTGGCTTTTGTAAAGTCCAAAACATCCCGCTACCAGGAAAAGTGACCAACTTGAAGCCCCAAAACTATGAGTGGTATTTTGTTTTCTGGTTCCTGTTTATTAATGATGCTGAATCCACCCACAGCCTGCCAAAAATTGTCATGCTTTTTGTACCAGCGGCACAGCCTACCTCAGTTCTGGGTTGTGATGGCTGGGCTCCTTCTACAAATGCCCACCATAAACGAGAAGTCAAATAATTACAGGAGTGTTGCCATCAGTAGCAGGAGGAGAGACAAAGCTTTAACAATTTGTCTCTAGCTTCTGTGAAAACAGGACGTCTTTGCGCTAACACAATAAAGTGTCAAGGGGTGAAAGTTTTTCCGAATGCGTAACCTGAATTTTCCTGAGATTAAATCATATTCTGCCATTTCATCCATTATTTCCTCCCTTCTCCACAGGGACACAGAAAACAGATTGCTGCTCTCCCCTTGACCGCAGGTTTCCACTTCTTCCAAACTCGTTTTGACACTGGGATGCCCAGGCAGATTAGCTCGCTCTGCTGCCGTGGGAGGAGGGTTCTGCACCTCTCCTCTCTGCCGGTCCCTCTTCTGCACCCTTGCCAGTCAGCCGCATCCTTCCCGAATTGGGTGCTCGGCTGAGCGTAGTGGGAGGGTGACACCACGCACGCCGAACGTCTGCTCGCCTGTCACGGTATCGTGTTTGCCTTTTCACAATGCCTTTTCCTAAGTGCGCTCATCTTGTGATGCAGGCTCAGCCCATGAGCCTTCCCCGGAGCACGATGCTCTGCCCCATCCCGTCCCGGGGCAGGGGACGGGTCCTGCCCATCTGCAGCACCACACACGCCTCTCCTGTCTGCTGGGACCAAAACCAGCGAGACCTTGTCCTCCGTTGTGCTCACAGCTTGGTGGCACCTGCAAATGCAATGAGCACATCGTGCCATTCTTCGCAATTAGCAGTAGCTCCTCTTAAAAACGTGCATGTGCATTAAGTTGGCTCAGACCTTGGTTTAAATTGCTTCCATGGAGGTGGGTGATCCAGAGTGACCGACCTTAGCAACAAGCCCCTGAACATCAGCTCTGGACTACCAGACACGTTATTTTTGTTGGGACCACCCCAGTCTGCTTGGCACACAGGTTCTCAGCTGGGTGACGGAGCGAAGGGGGTCCCGTCCGAGGCAACTGCTGAGAAACAACTGAAAAGGGTCTCACGGATTTCCACACGCCGCTGCCGGTTCGTGGGAGTCTTTCCCCTTCTGCAGACGGGAAGGAGCAATGCAGACATGTTTCTGGATGGGTTATGTCCCTGCCAGAACCAAATGAAGGGCTTCAATTCAGAGCTACAGCACCCTCGGGATGTCGAGACATACAAAACAAAGAGGGGATTTAGAAGACAAGTGAAAAGGCATATTATATTTAGATAATAAAATTAACATCACGAAAATTGTTTCCTGGAAAATAATGCCATGTTACATTACATACAATTATGGCACTACTGGAAGGGTAATTAAGAGGCAGCCAACTACTAAATTGCAATTCAGAGGTGGAGCAGCACTGCGGCTCCTCCCGTTCCCGCACCAGGGCCGTGCCGGTGGCTCCCCTGCCGTGCTGGCCCGTGCCAGCCGTGCCAAGGGCCTGGCTCTCCCATGCTCCGGCTCTTCGAAGTGAATCCTGCAGCTATAGCCAAGGTGGAAAGTTTCACAGGAAACCCCGAGCGGAGGAAGGCGTCATATGTCAAGCGGTGATGAGGTGCAAAGAGGAACCTGTCACGAGCAGCACAAAGGGATGGTAAATATCTTTCCCCCAAGTCCCCGGCTTTTCTGCAGCCTGTCAGAGCTGGATATGTCAGCTCCTTACCTGGCCACCGCCAACAAACTGCAAAACCAGCCCTGCGGCCGCCGGCTCGGGAAGCGATGGGGCAGACGGTGAGCAGTGGTGTAGAAAAAACCCAGAACTTTTAAAAACAAATTAAATCTAATCCAGAGGCTGAAGTAACTTGGTTTTATGGACTCCGTAAACTACTGTATGGGGTTTGCAAAACTTGCCTGGCTTCACAAATTTCTTCTGGGGTTTCGACTTCTGGTTTCTCATCCTTTCTGCAGCTCTGCGTGACTCAAGTCTAAACAATACCCGAACGACGGTGACTTCTGGCTGCGGCAGCGCGGGGAGAGACGGCAGGACAGCCAGCTTTCCCAGGGATGACAGCTGGCACCAAACATACAGCTCACAGTTTTCAAAGAAACAGTCGGCCACTCCAAATGGGATTTACTTCCATGCTTAAGCAGGTATTTACATGCCTTAACATCCAGATTTGAAAATGCTTGCTGCTGTGCCTAGGCTACTTGCCTTCCTATTGTTTTCAACAAGATTCATCCCCACTTTTCAGAAGGTTTTTTTTTCTCCTTTCTGCACCTTCCGTTAATATCTCTTCTAAGCAGGATCTGAAATTGCTTCACGGAGACCTGTGTGCGCAGGGGGGGGGCACGAGAAAGTCCCCAGCGGCAGGAGGGCACGGGATGCACAGGTTGGGACAGCCGGGAAAGGGCACCAGACCCATTTTCACCCCATGCCGCTGTACCAGGGAGATGATGGACATGGTCCAGGGCTGATGCCCACCTCCGGCACACACCCACCCGAGTGGGAGGCACGCACCCTCCTCCTGCCAGCGCAAGGAGACCCACAATGCTAATTGCTGCTAATCAGCTGGTGGGGATAGACGCCTTGGCTGGCAGGCACCCCAGCAGCCCCCCGTGCCCAGGGGAACAGAAACACTTGGGGGAACCCTTCAGAGAATGCAACACCAACAATAAAGACGTGACGAGGCTTTTCTTCCTCCTCCCCAGGCTGTCCCGTACATCCCGGTCACTCAGCACCCGGCCTGGCTCTGCGGGGAGCCGGTGTAATGGCGGCTCTCCGCACTGGCGCAGCCCGCGCTCGCCTGTGATGCATCACTACTTATGCCCTGTCCTCCCTTGGCTTTAAACCTGAGATCACTTTGTATTTTAAAGCCTTTGGGACATTCCTACCTTGGAAACAAACAGCCTTTCTCTCATCTCAGAAACAACCTTTGCTTAGGTGAGCTGGATTTCTCCTCCCAAAATACACTCAGATTTAAACCAACAACTCCCATCCAACCTTCTGCACCTTTATGTAATGCTGGGCACCGCTGCTGCCTTGAGTTTTAATCTCTGCTGTCGTCTTGCTGAGGGATAAGCATACCTAATACAGATTAAATGAAATTCCAGCACACAAAAACTAGTGGGGTAAATATAAAACCATAGCCAAAGAGCGATGGTTATGTCATCGCTGAGGAATCCAAATGGCGCCTAAATGAAAATACCACAAAGAAAGCAAACAGAGAAGTTTGGGGCAGGGGGAGAGGAGCGAGGGAAGAGGATATGCCGGGAGAGGATACGGGAACAAAGAGAAAAGCCTGTGATAATCTGAGATGGGTTTGCCTCACGCCCCTGCTGTAAGCCCCAGTTTTGTAAAACCCAGTCCAAGTTCTCATGCTCACGCAAGTAACATTTTGCAGAATAGGCTAAAAGATATACACGAATTAATTTTACAAGTTTCCCCCCTCCTTCTCATTTTTAATTTATGGTTGTCACCTATTTGCTGATACCACATTGGGAAAATATTTTGAGGGACCCTACGTCCATATGTAGGCAGGTGGGCAGTGGAAGCAACCGCCGGTGTCCCCAGGGCTGTCCCCAACAGGGACGGGGGCTCAACCCGGCTGGCAGAGTGGGCAGCTGGGGATGCTTCTGCCCCACCATGCCACCGCCTCGCGAGGCAGGTGCAGTCCAGGGGCTTTCTCAAGGTCTTTAACTCTTGTTATTGCTGAGAAACAATTAAAAAGCCTCACATAAAATTTCCAAGAATCTCATTACACTAGTAGCAGACATCCTTTAGGAATACCACCTTTTTTTTTTTTTTTTAAACATAATTAACTTAGCTGAGGCTTCAAATATTCCCCCACCCATCCCAACACATACTAAATTCATATAAATTGTTTTTCCTGGTCAAGGGACACCCAAGTCTGAGAACACTCAAAGGCACGTACCTGGAAGGCAGCGAACCACATGAGCCAATCCAGGCGGTAGTGGTAGGGGGTGATAAAGCATGGCCTCCTCTTCAAGTCCCCAGGCTTGCATTTGAAGTCATACTCCTCCCAGACAGCAGCAGGGTCATTGGGATCCAGGCTGGACGTCCCCTGAAGGACGACTTCTGTTCTCTCCTTTGTAATGCTGTGGGATACAACATGATATTGGGTTTTGTCCCAAATCATGTAAAACGCTAGTTCATGAGAGTCAACATGGCAACACGAGCCAAGGGCCTCACGGTACAGCTGGATCCTGGCGGATCAAGCTACAGAGAGCCCATCTGTCCAGCAGACTTTTCTCTCTCCAGCAGCACAGTACAGGGAAAACATCAACTTCCATGCTCTCCCATGCTCCTCTCTATCACACCGCAGTTGTGGCAGTCCAACGAGGGACTACGGCCCAAAAAGACGATCCCTACTGAAATCGGTGGGTCTGTCTTTCTAGATAAAAGCCTAACACTTGTCCAAGACATTGAGAGAATATAATGAGTGTCTCCCAAGTCTCACATCAGCATCTTCCACCTGCACCAACTTCTCTCTTTGTCCCATGTTTCTGAAGAAAACCTTTGTTTCTGTTACTCTGATGACTCCCACGACACAAGAACTCTCTGACTACAAGCTCCTGATGATAGAAGAAAGCGGAGATGAAAGACCATCACAAAACATAGCTTCATCTCCAGGTTTTTAGCATGTGCCATGTGCAAAAATACAGGCTCATAACTGGCACGTGTGGCTGCCCTAACGGCAGGGCCACCGACGATATCTGCAGGGGAAGATTCACAAGCGACTGCGTACAGCACCCCTGCCTCTGCATTTCGCAGGTCTGGCCCTGAGACCTCCCGCTGCGGGACGGGCAGAGCAGGGTCCACCTGGGACCACTCCAGCATCCCTTGTGCGAGCCTGGCTCTCCCCGCAGCGCCGCTGGCCACGGGGTGCTGAGCCCCAGCTCGAACCTTGGCCCTGGCAAAGGGCAGGACACACTCGCAATGAGCCCAGGTTAACTGGCTGCGGCTGCCTGAGCCTTGGGGAGGTGGTTGGCCCCATAAGGAGCACCCCCCAGGAGCTGACTCTTGGGGTACCGTTAACAGCTGTCTCTACGCGCCCAAACATTTCACCATCCCGGCTGGAAGACAGGTCTCATGGAGCTATTACTCAGCAAGAGGAGGAGGTAACATGTGAGCCAATGCAAACCAAGCCAAGAAAAGCAGAAAATGAAAACAAAAAAGCCCCTAATACCCAGTTGATGTATAGAAACTTGGTTCAAAAGCACCCCAGCCTTACGGGAGGTCATGCGTATTCCCTTTGCTGCTTGGCTGGACTCTCTCTGCACAGCAAGGTGGTAGAGCAGTGGGGATGGCAAACTCTCCAGGCCACGGAAAGCCCACGTGAAGACACCGTCATCGAGTTCTCAATGACCTGCCAGTGATGCTCGCCTGCACTGGAGAGCTGTTTCCCATAACGAACACATAACTGCGTAACTCTGCCTATCAAACTTGTCCAGCTCCCAACACCCTTTTAATTTTTTACTACTTTGGTATCTCCTCCTCCAACCCAAGAAACCAAAAGTTTGGAAACACACAGCCTCCACCTTCTCCCCCGATGGCTTCCAGTGATAGATGCTTACAACCCAAGGAATGCTGTACGTCTCCGCTTATAATTGTTACCTACATTTAATAGATTTCTGGATTCTCCAGCCAAGTTCCATATTATACACTGGGCTGAGTTATGAGCCGTGGCCACCTGCCCAATGGTTAGAAACACACTGTAAATCAGGGACACCAAATTACTAATAAAAGTATGTTCCTACTGTGTGATTCAAAATATGTCAAGTTTCACATAATCGTATATTCATTATAAGCTGCAATCCTCTTTTTATTGGTTTACATAGGCTGGAATTACAAACATATTACACCAGCATTTCATCACATGCTCTTTAGGTTCTGGTAACTGTTGAAACAGAAACCATAGACTGAAGAAGAAAAAGAACAACAACCCAAAGAAAACAATCTCCCGTAGCTTCACCGCTCCAGCCTTCAAAGAGGTTCAGGGGTTATTTCTCCCTCTCTCCAAAAGAAGGAGAAACTTCAGCATTTTCCACAACTAGCGCTGATATTTTTAACCATGTTTTTCTCTAACTTTTTTCTTTCCGCAGAAATTTCTGCTGTTTGAAAAACTGGGGAAAACATCATATTAATTTGATGTGCTCCAGGTGTCCTCTGCATCTCCAGTGCTCACAGTGAGACCTGCTCCTCCCCTTCACCGTCCGCTCAGCCAGCCCTCTCAACAGCCAACCTGCTTCGCCTTTTATAAAACCTATTTAATTACTGTTGGCTTCTCCTGTGGGACCTTGTCCAGAGCCCGCTAACCCAAGAGCTGCCCATCCCACCTCTCTGCTCAGACCTCTGGGGAACACCCCACGGCCACCACGGCGAGGTGGTGGCAAAGCCAGAGGTCCACGCAGAGAAGACTGGCCCTGTTGTTGCCCCTGGGGCAAGCTATTCTCACACAGCCCTGTTTTTCAGCATTTTCTTGGTTGGAAGAGGCCAGGAGAGACAGCAGACAAGAATGGTTACGGTGAGCCCAACCATGGCTCACCCAAGCCTGGTGACCCCAAAAAACCCAGACTCAGATGCTTGAAAAACAGCCCGGGTACCAACGCAGCTGGAGACATGTCCTTTGTCCAGTCCCACCTTGGAGCCGTAAGCGGGATTTCCTGAGCAGACTGCTGCTGGGCCTGTCCTCTCAATCTGTCTTGTTCTTTTTTGAGGCCATTTATACTTTCGTCTCCACAGTTTCCTGTAGCAATGAATCCCCCAAGTCACTCGCTGGAAAAAGCACTTCCTTTTGTTGGCCTAAAATCTGCTACCCAATAGCTTATGTGAATATTTACATGAGGGAGAGCAAATGTGCGCAGGGGAAGAGAAGTTCACCATAAATAAAGCGGGCTGGTGATGGTGAAGACTATCCACTGGATGAACTCTCTTATGGATATTTTCATCCTGCTATTACATTTGCTACATCGATATAATGAGCTAACTAAAAATGGCTCAAAGAAAATAAATTATAATTCAGTGGGAAAGAAACCTGCTCCTTTTCTCCTTCTTGCTCATAAACAGGTATTCCAAGTCTACCGGTTACTGGAAGGATTTCTGTTTAGGTTTAAGGCACACAGACTGGACTATACTGGAGAGAGGAGCAGAGCTATACCATGTGCCATTAAAATACGCGTACCTCCCGAAAGCTCCGTAGGTGTTCACTATTCTGAGAGGGTTGAACGAGGTGTTCATGACTTGTCTGGAGTTGAGCAGGTTTAGGACAACCGGGATGCTGAGATAAGCAATCAGGAGGCCAAAGGAGATGTTCACCACTTTGCGGACATAGCAGCCTGTTCGGGACACAAAAGCAGACCAGAAGAAGTTGATTTCCCCGCCGGGGATGGGCTCTGCTCCCCTCGCTCCCCTGCCCAACCCCCCCAGCAGCCAGGACCCTGCCCGGGGGCTCACAGCCGCTCGCGGCTCTCGGGCTGGGGCTGACAAAGGCTCCGCTGTAATCAGCCCGACCTTGCCAAGGGCCATACGCTATCGCTCCCGAGATCTGCCTGTCTCTAAATAGTCTGAGAAAGGGCTAAAAAGAAAAATGTCTAAAATGTAAGATTAATCATTGCTTTAATACAGGGGAAAAAACACAGCTGGCACTTGCACCTTGCTCAAAATTGCCCTCCTGGTTGGTAAGCCGTGCGTGGAGTGCTTCCAGCTCCGCTCCTGCCCGTGGCTGCCCCAGGCTCTCACCACCCAGACTTACTTCTTGCATGTTCCTCCCTCTCGCTCACTAGCTCCACTCAAACCTCATTTTCCTTCTGCAAAATCTCCATTGCTTATCATTTATGTGCGAGACGCGTGTTGCTTCACCAGCGCTTTGGGATTCGGTTTGCGGAGCAGCACAGGGCTGCGCTGGACTTCAGTCTAAGGAGACACCTACTGCCATCAGACAAATAAGCAGACCTGACCTCCGAGGGGTTCCTACCCTTATGGCCGTTTTAAATTTATTTAACGTTAACAGCCAAAGGATCAGATTCAAAGCAATTGCATGTAGCTTTCCCCTTATCTCTGCAGGAGAGGGATGTTTATTTGAACCTCTCTCAGAAGCTATTAATAATTGTTTAGTCTGAGAACATTTCTGGAGAATCATTTGATTTGGGAAGGAGCTCGCTGAGATGCCTCCCCTTGCCCCCTGGGCTGCTGCGAGAGCAGTTTTGAGTCTGTGGGGCATTTTTTTGTCTTTTAGATGGGCTGAATTACTTCGAGCCTGTAATTAAAGAGCAGGTACAGACACAGAACCCTCCACCATACGGGCAGCATCAGTGGCTCCTCAGGTCACAGCTTATGGCACTGCACGGACTGCTCGTCCTTCAGCAGGTCGTGATCATCATCACGCCCTTGGGGTCACAGCTGCTCAGTCACAGAGAAAAAGGGTTTCACGCAAGGAGAAAAAAAAAATCTACATGGCAAGGATGGAGCAAAACTTGGGGAAGGAGCATAGGACATGAGCCAATGGGATTTGGATCGAGCAGGCAGGAGCTGAGCACTAGCAATGGGAATTTGAGGTCTCAGTAGGAATTACACACACACACGCTTCAAGGATGTGGCCAGAGCCTTGTAAAATCAGGTCACGAGCAGGGCATGGCTGGGTACCCTCCTGTCTTCTGCTCTGGTGACCCAGGGGTGAGGGCTCCTCTAAGCCTGTTGCCACACAGCCCATCAGCACCAGCTCAACTGCCTCTGCCTTCTTAGCAGTAAAAATATGCAGAAATCCAAATTCACCCAGAATATTACAGATACCCTACCCTTTCCTTATGGATTACCCCTTTTTAAAAGCCCAGAACAGGGACACATCTACACTGCAGAGCAGTGGTATGTACAGATGGTTCTCCTTGCTTGGGCACCCTGCCTCAGTAAGGTTTTCTGGAGAACATCACAGAAAAGGAGCAAGTTCCTCAAAAAAATGATCTACTTGCCCCTCACAGTGACCCACCGAGGGCCATAGCAAAGAGGAGCCCTTTCGCTTCTCCTCCAGAAAGGAAGGTGCAACTTGAGTGTTGTTTGGGACTGGATGCAAAAATACAGTTGGTAGGACAGCTCTAGGCTCTCACAGCCTCTAAAGCAAAGCTACCGGAGGGGAAAAGCTGTTCAAGATTTCTTCCAGCAAAATATGTAAGGCAGGAGACACAGAAAGTTTAATGAAACTGCATTAGCCTTGCTGGAACTAATACTTCTGGTTAATAAGCTGTGTTTCTTGGTAGATGAGAAAGGACTAGAGACAGATGCTGTATCTTGTTGACATTTCTCATTCTTCTGACATATGTTTAGTATATTTAAAAGTGAGCATCTGTGATTGTTGTTGATATTATAGGCAATTTGTTGCTTATATGTGGTTTATAAAAATGCTACAAACACAGCTCTACATCTGTTATGCAGCCCCGTGAAAAATATCCCAGTGTTGCTTGTGCAGGCAATCTTCTGGAACAGGGCTGCTTGAAAACTCCCTTCAGAAGGAAATATCAGCCACATTGATCCCTTTTCTTCAGTTACAAAACTCCTTGTATTTGCTTTTCCATAGTCATGCTATGAACATCAGTTCACCTCCTCCCTGCTTTGGGGAACTCACTCCCTGTCGTGACAGTGCCCGTGCTCCCAGCTGCTCCTCTTGCCTTCTCCAAGCAGGACACTGAACGGGGAACGGCCACTTTCCCAGCAGCCAGGTGTCTTTCCCGGCTAGTGAAAGAGTTGTTGGACCCACAACGGATCAACAATCGATTTGGTTCTTTCTGGAAGACCAATCTCATGTCCAGCTACTTAACCAGGGTGCAAAGGGCAGGTGGGTCACAGGGCCACCGTGCCAGGGGGGAGAGAGGAGAGCAAACACGAGACCTGTGTCTGCACCCAACTTCTAACACAAAATCCTCACCTCAAACTGCACTGGGTGTTCTGTCCTTGACTTAAATAGTCAAAATTAAACAAAAAGGTGAAAAAAAAAATAATCACCAGATAAACCATGCACCTCCCTGTTGCTTATTTCAGGTTGGAGTCTGACGCTCACAGGGGTGAGAGCAAGGAGGTCTGACTGCCAGGAGCAGAGGTGTCAGAGCTGCAGCTGCCTGGACTGGCTGCGGATGCTGCGGATGCAGCCCCTCACGAACCAGGGGGCCTCACCCTCATTGCCCACGCACCCTGCAACCCACCCAGGAGACCACGCAGGAGCCATGTCACCTCCCTGCCCACCCAGGTCTGCTCCAGAAGGAAATGACGGCTTTTGAGCTAAGCACACCAAACACACCTCTGTGTAAATCTTCCCCTCTCTGGGAATAACTCACCCAGGGGAAGCTGCTCCCCGGCTGCCTCTTTGAGCTGCATCTGCACCACCCGCTCCTTCGCCCCTCCTCGCCGGGAGCTGAAGAGGAACCCCAGGCTGGCGTCGTCGAAGCAGGCGATGCTGGGCACGATGGTTAGCCAGTTGAGGAAACTCAGGTTTCCGCTTATGATCAGAAGCACCTAAACGGGAAAGAAGGCAGCAGAGAGTGTTGCATCTGCTTAAATGACAACAGAAAAGTGCGGTGAAGGAAATGCCGGATGGATTTTAGCACCCCAGCACGTACTTTGCTGATTTTCCATGATTGCAACAGTGATGGCAAACCTTTCCCTCCCTGCCCAGGCTACAGCCCAAATGTACCCCACTGGCTTGCAATGCGAGCTCTGCCTTTGCTTTC
>NW_009622751.1:20575-25434 GCF_000690535.1 Cariama cristata
CCATAGTGCTCCCGGTGATGGCGCGGCGGTTTGGCCCCAGGGGAATCGTCCGCTTCCTGCTTATGCCAATGTGTCTGTGACAGCAACGCTCCTGAAACCCTTCAGGAGGAAATATTGGAACGTCTAATTAAAGAGCAGCATTAAATATAGAAGTGTGCACTTTTTAAGAGGCTTTTTTTTTTTTAATTTTAGCTTTTATTGGCTATTTAGGAGAATGACTTGCACGTGTAAGGCAGAGAAAGTGGAAAAATCTGTGAGCCTTTGGAGAAGTCTCCATAAATATCTGTACACATTGGGAAAGGCTTTTTGTAGGCACGAGTTATTTTTTTGTCTTACCCTTACAATGACCTGAAAAATATGAGGAACCCTCTTGCCATTCTCCAGCAAGTCCTAATGAGTGTCCGGCGGTCATCTTTGGGGACGGCCCCTTCAGCCTTGGTCATCAGTCACATCTTCACAGCACATGGCTTCATTTTGCAGCTGTAAGATGTCACTGTGCTCACGTCGGCCACAGGGAAGGTGGAGGTAAACCCCTGCTCAAGGTATGTGCCAACCCCCCGCCAGAGCCTTTCGTTAGAGCTTTATATAAACCCGAATGCACAGAGCAATTTCTGCTTCCTCACAAGTGTTGTTTTTAATTTCTATTTTTCAAGCCTGAATTTATTCAAGCCCAGCCTATACTTACTCATTTTTTCCTAAGCCAGTATTTTACCTGTTCATAGACCCCCCTGTTTTATCTGTACAGTTACATCCCTTCTCCGCTTTTATACTTTAAAGCACGTCAAACCGCTCTGGTCCCCTCTCCCAGAGGACTTCCCTGCCTGCTTATCCCAGCAGCCGTGCCCTCAAACCCGGCAAGGTTCAATCAATCTTTCTGGGTGCTGACAAGGACCGTACAGAGGATATCAGATGGGTCTCACCAGGAACTTGTGCAGCGATGCTAACATTTCTCACGCTCAACCAGACCTACTCCTCCCGCTGTGTTTTAACGCCACATTTATCTTCGCCGCCGGGGTGTCACGTTAGTGCTTGCCAACTCGTGCAGGCAAGTTCCCCTACACATAACCGATTTCCAAATACGCAGTTCCCAGCATCACACAGACATCTCAGCTCCTCTTAACCCACAGTGCATCATCCCATGTGTTGCACAGCCCAAGTTCATCCCATCTGCCCGTTAACTTCTGGAAGGCATGAGCCTGGGCTGCACTGACACCACCAAGGATGCTGAGAACTGACGGACTCAAAAATCCGTTGCTTTCCTTTCAGACACATTGTGGTTTTCAACCAAAAGCGTCTGAAGCATTTAATTGCTCCATGTTTCATCCGAGAAGGGATCGTTGCCAGCTCAACCTTGCTGACACCAAGACTTGCACCAGGTGCAGAACGGACATTGTGAACTTGCTCCAGTGCCAGCAAAACGACGTGTCAAACGAAGCCAAGGCCAAGGCGGTGGCCATGAAGACCCATCGGGGTTTCCCTGGGGCTGCCCAGCCATCGCAGTGGTCACAAAGGAATGCGTTAGGAGCGATTCCGCGTGTTGGCATAAAACAATATATGGGAATCCATGCACACAAAGACAAGAAGAGAAAAGCAGCTGATGCCTGTTTAGGACTATTTGAGTTTTGAGGCTGATTTGGATTCTTGTCCCATTAGTCACATTACTCGGGATTTAGCCCTAATTAACTAGCTGTTCCTCAGACACGTTGAAACAAAAGAGGCGGAAAAAAGGAAAGTAAGTAGTCTCATCATCTTATCTGTAAAAAATGAAGGTTATAAAGCTGACTTAATGTATTATATGTCAAAAAATAATGCCCTGATGTAGCAAAGTCATTTATTTTTCAGCCTTCAGACCAGCTAATGAGAACTTTCCCACCTTCCAGCTGGGTTGAAAGCTGTAACCTTGATTGGTACCACTGTTATTTTATTTAAAGAACACTTCTCCATTCACACAGCTGAACTTTATCCTCCTGCAAACTGTTTACTCACAATTTTAGTGCATATGGTCAAGGAAGACTTTCAAGACAGTGCAAGAGCAAACGCACAAACCCACAACACCCCCAGCATCCCGCTCGGGCAGAGGAGCTGCAGTGTGGACCACACTCCTGCCAACTTAACCTCAGCCCGGCCACTGGTCTCCTTCTCTCCATGAACAAGCAACGCAGCTTTTGGGAACCCTGAGGAGATGCAGAAGCTGAAGGACTGACCACAGAGGCACAGCTCAAGATCTCCACTGCTCCTCCGGCTCACATTGCACCCGAGGACAGTGGGTCTCTGGAGGAAAGCCAGCTGCCTGGAAGAGCCAACTCAAGTCAAACACAAGAAGACTCCTTGGGAGCTGGAGACCACCACAAACTTCCCACTCCCACAGCAAAATACACCTTTGGGTCTGCCTTCTCCAGCATACACAAGAACCCCACAATGAACACCAAAAAGCTACGTCCCAAGCAAAGAGGAAAACGTATGAACCTTGCAGGTTCTCCTCCTCTGGCCAGGATGATGAAAGCTCAGACAGGTACGGGGAGGTACCAGCCCCGCTGTGTAATGTACCACATAGCCCCTGTCGCGGTAAAACCTCCTACAGCACAAGACAGACCACACAACAGCAGGTCTTGCCTAAATCCTGGGATGTCTGGGAACACTGCAATATATTTTTAACATATTTCTTTATGTTGCCCTTGGCTTTTAGAGAGGTGTCTCTTGACCTCACTCAGAGGTCTCTGACCTCTCCTGGGGCTTGCTCGAGAGCAGGGTCTCCACGGCAGTGCCAACCGTACAGGTGGGGACAAGGAAATGAGCCCACCACCCTACTTCACAAGCAGCACACTTGATTTGTTTTCACGGGCTTTCGGGCATTACCTGGGGGGTTGTTACTAGGAATATGCTGTACTCACGTAACATGAGGAGGCCCCAGTTGCAACGTGGATTCGTTCAGCTTGGACTTGCCAAAACAGATGGTAAGAGGACAGTTCCTGTCCTGAAAAAACCTAAATCTAAACATAGCGGACAAAGATCAAAACTAGGATGTGTTACAGCTGTTACAGGCAGAGAGCAGAAGAATTTTGGCACCTAATTCTTACTTCAGCAACGCTCTCTGGGGATATCACCTTGAAGAAACTCACTCAGCATCACATCAGGAATCTTGCAGCAGAACCTGAAACAGGACCCAAACCTCCCAAGTACAAATCCAATGTCTTAAATGACAAAAGTCCTCCTTGAAAAACCTGCGTGCCCAAACACTGGTCCCCAGAGCTGCCCTATAGTTTGTCCCAGAGCATCCCCATCCAACATGACCTCTCCTTCCCTGAAACACGCTCACTGTGGTGCTTGCTCTCCCGCTCAAAAGTAAGAAGTGGTCTCCCAAAATACTGTTCCACAATGCAAACACCAATAACTCATGCACAATTTCGCTCTGAGGACTTTCAGCCAGTGTTCTGTTAAAAAGATGTATGTTTTCTCATTAAAACATGTCATTTCGTATTTTATATGATTGGTACCATTTTATAAAATAGGGTGATTTGCAAGTTACAATTTTCAAAACCCCAGCAGGACTTTTCAGTAACAGAGTGAGATAATCTTAAAAAAATGAGAGATCTGATCAATCGCAGTAAGTAACAAAAGTCCTAACTATTATTTAGTTAAAAAAATAATTACTTATTTATCCTGAGTTGGATAATTATCCAGAATTATGAGGGGAAAAAAGTATTTAAATGTGAATTACATACACGTGTTAGAGCCTTGAACATACCATGTTGTATTCGAGGTTTAGTGCTCCCCCTTTGACCTGAATGTGATTCAGTTCAACGCGTATTAATCAGGTTGTATTCATTAACACACTTCTCACTTAGCTACTTTGTTAGGAAACTCTGATCCTTTTCTGATGTGACTTGCCTCACGCAATTGCAGTAATATTAAGAAAATAGTTCTGCACTTTGCCACTTCTGCCGAGGCTCGGTTTACAGCTTTGTACGGAGCGACTGGGTGGTCCACGGGAGGTTTTTTTAGTAGTGATTCACCTCTCTTTATTGCTTGGAAGTCAGAAGCAAGATCTCTTATTTCCACCAGCCCTTAAAAATCAGGGGATTCAAAAATAATACAAATTCGGCGTTTTCTGGTCCGTGGGTGGAACCATGAACCTGACACATTTTTAACTTCAGTTATTCTGACCGAGTCTCGATTCCCTCGCCAGCCGCTGTGACTGCTGCCCGGGCACCGGCCGTGGATTCACACACGGGTTCATGTGATACCTGCCCGAGGGGGGCTGAGCACTGTGAACCCCTCAGCTTTGCAAAAATAAACCTCAAAGGAACTCCCGCTTCAAAGCCAATTAACAGGCAAACAGATAATTTTTCAAACATGCCCACGGGTGCCTGTCCTAGCAAACGGTTTTGCAGCCGTTTTTGCAGGAGGTGTATGGTATTTGATTGATGTGTCCAGCCAGCATTAAGGGTGAAGCTTTGTCAGCTGAGCAACTGGTGTCTTCCGCAGCACTGATCCTGCCAGCGCAGCATTCCCCGGGTTAGCGGATCCTTTGCGATTCAAAGTATCTGCCTTGGCAGGCAGCACACATTTACCTAAATCCCTCCTTTTCTGCGTGAAACCTCCTAAGCCTCCGTGTCCTGCTCTTCCTGCCCCGGCAAAGCGGAGTCGTGCTGATTCCTGGCGGGAAGTTCAATTTAACATTAATTTCTCAGGGCAGTGAGGGCAGAGATGCCTGATCACCGCATGCTCACCTCCTGCCCTGGGAACTGAAGGGGCTGCACACCTGACACCGGTGCTGGTGATTTGGGGTAAACCACCAAACTTCACAGAATCACAGAACACACACCAATCACAGTTTGGTTGCAAGGGACCTCCAAGAC
>NW_009622752.1:0-11175 GCF_000690535.1 Cariama cristata
CCCGCCAGCTCCTTCAGTATCCTATTCAAGCAATAATTACAAAATGTTGATGACACTTCCTGAATACTGAACTGACCCTGCCGGATTGCATATATCTGCTCTGAAAGAATGATAGATTTGTCAGTCTCGAAGGGAGGTGTATGCTGAGAATATGAAGATAGGAGCTGACTGGTGGTGGAGATTAGGAGGACTTGATTTCAAAGGAGATACACCAGCTGTGAATCTCATAATTCACAGCTCAGGGAACGCTTAAACTATCTAATCTCTCTCTGCATTGCAGGAATTGTCACCCTGGTATGTTTTCATAATGCTTTATACAGTTTATGCAAAGGCATTCAAAGACCTTTATGACTTTATATAGAGATTATTCTAAAGTCCAATAAATTTCACTGCTAGGTATGGCTTCCTAATAATCTTTAATCTTATCTCAGTTTCTCCAAAAGGGGGCAAACAAACAAACCAAAGAGCAAATAAAAAATATCAGTAGATGAGTGACCTCTTACCTCCAATTAAAAAAAATGGAGGCACGACTTCATTGTTACACCTCCATATATATTACTTTTCTTAGAAGCACTGGCATGAAGTTGATAAGATTGATTCACTTTTATTCAGAATAATAGTCCAGAAAAGGATGCCTTTCTTGACTAAAATTTGGGAAATATGTACCTGTATCTTTCAGTGTAGCAGAATGTCACTGTACTAAATTCCATGGGTTGGTGCTCTTGCGTTCTCATGCGTTCAGTGCGGTGTCTGTGCTACTAATAGTCTTACGTTTGTCTTTCAGTTTACAGTTTCCAAGACAAAAGTTGATGTATTAATGGCAATATGCACTTTCCAGTTCTCTAAAATTTATTATATTCTATGTCAGGTTTCCTTACAATAACCAGTTATCTTTGACGTGTAGCCTTATCAAATGCTTCTTGAAAAATGCATACTGGCCACGTCACTCTCTTATCTATCACAGCAGCATTATCTTCAAAGAGTTCTATCAACTTAGTTATGCAAGACGTTCCTATTACACATTCATATTGGCTGACTCTAATGGAATTAAGCTTTGCTTAGTGCTCCCTTGCCAGTTGCAACAAAATTGTTTTCAATATGTATTAAAAAATGTTAAGCTAGCTGGTGATTATATATTTTACCCTATCTTATGACTTACTGAGGCTGCGGTCTCAACTTTTGAGTTGTTCAGGAACTGGTTCTGCTGTCGCAGAATATTGACTGTGAAAGCTCAGTAAATGCTTTGCTAATTGGAAAGCATTAGTAAGCAAATCACACTCATGTACTTCAATGACGGAAACACACAAGGAAAATAGCAAATTTGAGAGAGTGCAAGAGTCTAAAATTCAGAAGGAAATTGCCAGCATTAATAATTAGAAAACTACAAGAATGCTAAAGAAAATTAATATGATGCTGTAAATATCATACCTTCAAAAACAGAGTCCTGGAGGCTTGGAGAACTTAAAAATAAAAATAAAAAAAAACAACCAAAACCCCAAAAACCCCAAACAACAACAAAAAAAACCCACACAAAAACCCAGCCCCCATAAAAAAAAAGCCACTTTTTTTTCTTTCCCCAAGTAGGAGGGTTATGTTTGTTATATTCATCGTTTTTGTGCCATAGGCATAATTGCATTTTAAATCTTGAATTGCATTTATTAGTAGATTATCAACTCAAGTACTTGTTTTGGAATGAAATGTAATATATAGTTATAAAATTAGATATGTTAACTGTTTATTAATGGTGTATCATCAAGGCTGTTTCCAGACTAACAAGTATATAATAGGAAATTATAGAGTATAAGAAAAAATAATACAAAATGGCAAGGGAAAAGAAGCTTAAAGACGTAGTTACAGATAGAAATAATCTTTCATGTCTATGTGAAGGCAATTTGTGACCAATAAAGGCATTATATGGTAGAGTGAAAAGGAGTAAATGGTAGAGATATCCTGTACAGCTTGGAAATGGAACCATACTTCCGCATTTATTTTCATATTGGAGGGAAGAAATAGGTCAGAAAAAAACCCTATATTTTGTTAGGAGATAAAACAGAATATTGTGCTAAAGTTTTTCTCCCAAACAGTCTGAACAATCTGAAAAAAAGCATGTTTGTAGAGATGGAGATTTTTTTATTTTTGTTTTTAAATAGTGGAGGAATGTTTTGATTCCCGATGGCAACTGGATCTATCATGATATGTGTGAATTTAATCTCATGCAAAGTAAGCAAGACTTTAGAAGGCTGTAAATCACCCACACTATGAAGCGCTGGGAAATAATCCATTGATTACGTTGTGGGAGTACAGTTAGGTAGTAGAAACTTAGTGTTTTGGTGAAAAGTGGATATTGTTGTCTTGCGGAACTTTCTTAGTAGACAAATAGCCAGTTTGTCTCGTAAACTGAGAATGAAATCGTTTTCAGTAAGTTGAGTGCTGTAACTTTTAGCAAATTATAGATCTCTTCCTTCCCACTTAAATCAATGGGAATTCTGATCTGCTGAATCTGTTAGTGTTGTGCACAGAAACAAGTTATACTTAGATTACATAGGAAGCACAATTAAGACAAACCTAAATTAGCCACATACCCCATTTACTTGTTACTTTAGAATTGTAGGCTTGTTCTGACGTTATTTAAGACATAGTATTATCCAACTGAAGGGCTCACTAAAATAACGCAATGTGACTCTTCGTTAGCTTTTTTTCTTGATGAAAGTGGGTAAGTGTCGGTCTCTTTTCCCAGGTAACCAGTGATAGGATGAGAGGAAACGGCCTCAAGTTGCGCCAGGGGAGGTTTGGATTGAATATTAGGAAGAATTTCTTCGCGGAAAGGGTTGTCAAGCACTGGAACAGGCTGCCCAGGGAAGTGGTGGAGTCACCATCCCTGGGGATATTTAAAAGAAGTGTAGATGTGGTGCTTAGGGACAGGGTTTAGTGGTGGGCTTAGCAGTACTAGGTTAACAGTTGGACTCAGTGATCCTCAGGGTCTTTTCCAACCTGAATAATTCTGTGATTCTATGTATCAATCAGTTTAGGAGATAAATAATTTCAGTGGAACTCTCATCCGTTACTAAGAAGTGGCATGTCACATCAGATTTTCATCTTGGACAATTATTTTTCTTGCATTGAGTTGACTGACCTCTTATTTTCTTTGGGAGAGACTGGGGAAAAAGGTGAAAGGAAAGATGATAAAGTATTTTCCTTTACTAAATATTTAACAAAGTTGAGCATATACAAGCAGGAGTTCTGATTGAGTCAGCCATGTGCTTTCAAATCCATGTCGTGTATCACCCAGACAGTGGAAAACTGTTAGAACTGGATGGATCCTTTTTTTCTAAAAGATACTGAGAAAGAGCTTCAGCAAACTGCCACAGTGTTTACAGATGGTCTTCTTTTTCTTTTCCTGATAAAGATACATGCTAACTAGGCACCTAAACCATTTCGTTGGTGATGACATAAAAGCAATTCATTTAAGTTCCTTACTAGTTTGGCTTACGTAAATATATATATTTATGCATTGTCAAAATACTTTTCAGTAATTTTTTTAATTTACAGTAAAAATCCACCTTTTGCTTGTGTTTACCACCTGTAAAAAGAACGGAGAAGATCAGTTGATAATAATACCGTCAGATCTTGCACTAGTGGGGAAAAAATTATTCTTGTTAGCACATTATGCGGTCTCAGGAGTCATCTTTTGTGTAAATGACTGGAGTGCCCCTTCCTTCCCTGAAGGAAACCAGACTGACAGGGCTCTTGGCTCAAGTCTTCGGTTCAGGCTCTGTGCAGCACGGGGAGCACCTTCACAACTGCCCTGCCTTCCTCCCCATCAGATCTTGCACTGGTGGGGAAAAAATTATTCTTGTTAGCACATTATGCGGTCTCAGGAGTCATCTTTTGTGTAAATGACTGGAGTGCCCCTTCCTTCCCTGAAGGAAACCAGACTGACAGGGCTCTTGGCTCAAGTCTTCGGTTCAGGCTCTGTGCAGCACGGGGAGCACCTTCACAACTGCCCTGCCTTCCTCCTGCACTGAAGCAATGACAGGCAAATCCCTGTGTCCATGTTGTCCTTCTCTTCCTCCATGGATTCCTCCCCCCCCAGGTGTGTATCGTTAGAGTCCATTTGTCAAATCATAGCTCTTTGGAAGAGGAGGAACTCTAACCCATTCTTTTTCTTGCGAAAGCTTATTCCTTCCTGCTTTTAGTGCTTCCTTTCTTTAGTGTTTTATTTTATTAAAGTTAAGGTGTCATGTAGCAAGAAATTTCATCGTTCTAGAGAAAGGACTCCAAACACTAGCAGGTTTGACCAGCTACTAGGGAAATTCATACTTCACAGATTTGCTTTGTTCTGGGTATGGATTTTCCAATGCCTGAAAACTTTAAAAAAGGGAGATTCTGGTTTGGGTCTGTGTGCCTACCACACGTTCAAGAAACCCAGGTTTTGGGGTCACAATAAATTTATTGGGGAAACTTTAGCGACTTGTTTTTAAATGTTCTTTTCCTAATAACTTTATAGAGCTCCCTTCTGCATTGTTATTATTATTACACACACACTTACGCAAACAGAATTATTTTGCTTACCAACTGAGTTAGTTCTGGAAACAGAATGGGCCTCCAGCACCTAGCTGGGTAGGAAAAATAATTATACTGCTTTAATGCCATGAAAAGCATTTATTCCTAGGACTTAATAAAACATCAGTATAAAGTATCTAAAAATTGGAGTGGTGACATAGCCTACTGCCATATTTTAATTCACAAAACTTGTTTGGTTCTTAAGGAAACCTTTGTTTACATTGTCACACTTTATTTGGATATTAAGTTTCAACACTTTGCTTAGTAAATAAAAAGCAAAAAATACTGTCATGGTTTCTATTATTAGAGTATACTTATTTACCACAGTTTCATTATCTGTTTTTTGAGAGGAAGGCAGAAGTTCACCCAATTCATCAAGACCATTGTAAAAGGAAAGGGTACAAGATGGTGAAAACATTTGTATCTATACTGTCATTTATTACTTACTCTTTTTCTGGGTAGCCAGCAATTCCTGCAGCTGTTGACAAACTGGAAGAGTCCATTTAACTTTTCCAATAGGTGTTCTTTAGACCTAGTGTGTGGAAAAAATTCTTTAGTGTTTAAATAGCTCCATAGCTGTTAACATAGGGGAAGCCTTTCAAATAAAACCTTGATCTTGACAGTGGTTCAGATTGTTTTGATTTTCTTCATGAGACGTGTATAAACAGGTTAAAGAGGAGCCTGCATGCTCCTTGTTCAGTCAGAATATACTCCCTTTGCTCCCTTATTTGACTTTTATAGCAAGTGTACAATAAAACAAGTTCTTCACACAGATTGCACTATTTAGCTATAAACTTTGTTTTAATTCTATCAGGTCTTTTTACCTGGCTCTTTGATCTCTTTCTACCTCTTTTTCCAGGAACGACAATTACTACTTTTTCATCCTGTTCTACCTGTGCGTTCCACCAAGTTCATCAAGAACATTGTGAAAGTCTGTATCTTTAACATAAACAGTGAGAAAAGTTCAAAAAGTTTCATTGAATAGGTATTAACTCCATGAGGAAAGACAGAAAGTGAAAACTAATAAAGTGAAGGTCTAATCAATTGTTTTGAGTTTTGCCTGTGTGGAGACTGAAGAATCTCCACATGTATTTACTATCATTTTTTTGTTGATTGGCAATGCCATTGTATGGATCGCATCATAACGAACAGGAAAAGAAGTTCCAACTTTGGAAACAAGTAACTGTAGTCTTTCTGCAGTAGTGATGAGGAGCATATCATCGTATGAGAAACTTAAGAAGTTTTCGTTTTTAACATTACTTCGATAATTTTAGAAGTAAGAAAAAGGTAAAATTAGCTGCAAATGCTGTTAGATCAGTTTTCACACCTTTCTGTTAGTTTTAATGGAATTGAATTTACTTGCTCTCACCTTCAGTGCCAGAGTGGATGTTCAAAACTAGCAACCATTAGAAATATATTTTTGGCATAGTTTATTAAATTATGAAAACATAATGGCAGCAAATGATAGGATAAGAATGATTTTAAGTATGAGCTACACAGAGTATTTTTTGCTAGCAAGACTTTGGTAAATACGTTGACATGGACTGTGTAGCATTTTAAGTGGTGGTATGAAAACCACAGCATGTTGTGAGAGTGCAGCTTCAAAAAAAACAGATATACAGTCTAGGAGACATGGAATTTCCCCATGTTTTTGAAGGAAAAGCCCTTCAATATGGAACTGTTCATGTATTATCCCCACTTGCCTTCAAAGTGTTCTCAGGATTTCTGTTGTTCACACCCATCTCTATTACTCTCTTAAATTATCTGTATGAGAAGAAGCCCCACACTTCAGGCTTATAACATAGTTGGTAGCAGTTGCCACGCAGCACTGTCCATTTTATCTAGAAGACATAGCCACCTATAAACAGACTTTTGAATACTTTTACATTTGCACTCCAAACACGATTCTCTAAAAGACTTCATCCAGTCTCTACAGCTCTGTGCCAAAACACTGATTTGCCATCAGACAGTCGTTTGCAGGAATCAGACCCGAAAACAAAGCTGATTCTAACTGAATGCAAGGGACCTTGTGAGACTCGGCACCGTGATGGTCAAGGTGCTGGCCCTTAGAATATGAGGTTCTGAGTTTGATCTGAAGTGCCATGGTCTGTGTGACACTAGGCTTAGTCTCTCTGTACTTTTTTCCTACCTGTAAATGGTCCTATGAAGAACCCAGATAATATAGTTGCAGGTGCTGGGTAAGTATATAAAATAGGAAGTAAGTGCCATCTGTAATTTCTAAAGATGCTTGCTGACGTCAAGGACTGTATTATTTTTGAACCTGCCATTCTGCATCACAGATTTTCACTGAAGAGTTGAAGAATTCAATACCCATCTGAAAGTAATCTCCTTTCAGTACAACATTATTTAATTTTTTCTTGGTATGCTTGAAGGATTTGTAATTGTTTTAAATTACATTATACATTACTTTGACATATTGACCTATTAAAGGAGCTTTGTAAAAACGGTATGGTATTACAATATAGTTTTCTTATGGTAGCAATCAATAACCACACAACTACTTGAGGACATTGCATTTGTCAAAAAAACACTCCTGAAATATTCAGAAATACCTCAAGTTTTCCATTCAGAATTTCGCTAAGGAAGTGCATCTGTATCTTCCAAAGAACCATATAGCCACAGTTTTTTTTATATGTGATGCTCATCATTGTTACCGATGCTTAGAGAGTTTGTAATGAACAAGCAGAATTGCTCTCTGTTTATAAAGTTGTGGACAAACAGGCAAAATCTTAAAGCCTTATGCCGTCTGTTGTATTGAAAGCTTATAAATTTGGGGAGAATTTTTGGGCATTTCACCTTATGGTTTCTCTGTTTAATAAAACGTGATGCCTTTCATGATTTGGGAATTGGAAGATGTGGTCTAGGGGCAAAGCCTTTGCTGTTGTTAATGTAGTGTGGACAGACTGGTATGAGGAAATCTAGACAGATTATTAAAGAAAAGTGGGAAGAAATATCCTCGTATCTTCCATTAATTTATACTTTAATAGATGAATTGATTTATACAACCACTGTCAACTCAGGAAAACAGCTTGTCATCCATTTTGCAAATCTACCAATTCAAATCACATTCACAGCCAAAAGAACCACAAACAATAAAGTAAAACTTTACCATCTTTGCTGTCATCTGTTGAAGCAATATTTATTCTTTAAGGAAAAAAAAGTATTACAGGAGTAGAAAAATTAGTCACAGAAGGCTTTGTACCTCTTTATGGTCCTACAACAGTATAGAATACTGGCCTTTCATGGAAATGAACTCTTTTTTGCTATGTGGTTGGGGATCTCAATAGCTACCACCACTGCTCCTGCTGTTGAAAGATAAAACGATACTAATAGCACCAGGAGCTGTGAAGAAATCTGTCTTCTTGTAGGTGAATGAAATTGAGTGCCACTTTGTACCTTACTCGAAATGACTCTGCGCATTTAGAGGCAGAGTAAATTCACGTTCATTCCACAGTGTAAAACTTTTCAATACCTATTCAGTTTTCCTGAGAGAATTCCAGAAATCTGTAAAAGGCTTGGAGTCAGTTTTCATCAGTTTCTTCTCCAGTGGCTGTGCAATTTGGGAATTAATAAACCCTGAATATTTCTGCAAACTCTCCAAAGCTTTGATCTTAAATGAGATCTTTATCAGTGAAGTCAGAAGACTGATTGATCCAGCCTGATATGTTATTTGTTCTACTAATATGTTAGGTACCAACTCATAGTATCGTACAGTTTGAATGTTTTTTAATATTCATTAATCCAAATACCGTATTTAGTTTTCATAGAGAATCTTTCCTTGGTCAAATGATTTGAATTTTTTTTGAGCAGGGGGACTTGTCTGCACATCTTCCTTTACAAAAGAAGTATAGCTCTATCTGCTTTGAAGATCTCAAACCCTAGTACTAGGAAATTGCTTTATTTCCCTTTTTTGAAGTAAGTTATCTTTAAAACATTGGACCAAATTTTCTGGTTTTTTACAGTGCTAATCTGACAGGGAATTTTCATGACTGAGATCAAGAGAATTTGTCTCTGAAAGGATATTTTTCCTCTCTATTTGGGGTTATCCCTGCTAGGATGTTAGTGTTAAACTGACAGCTTCCAACATTATGGAACTGCAGATGTGCAGCATTCTTCTCGGATAGTGCTTTATATTTGCAAGACGTTTTACACTGGCAGATAGTAAGAAGGGATGTCAAGTTGGCGTCACAGTAATTCGATTCTCTAAGATTTACTGTGATAATCCATAACATCTAGAGCCAATGAAGAACCTGAACTCTTTGATCATAGTAATATTCTCTAGAAAATTGATTATTTTTTTTTTTAAAGTATATGTTTGGGCGTTAATGCTAGCTATGACAGCCTTTACTGGATACGCTTCAAATGGTTTCAGGTTGACTTGCCTCCAAATGAAAAGTGCGTATGTAAAGGCCAAATACTGTAAATGACAATCCATCCCAGAAAGCCGCATCTAAGGCGCCAAAGTACAGTTCTAGCTGTGCAACTGCACAGTTTGCTGGCCCAATTACAGGTATCTGTATTTTAAGGTAGTGTGTCATTAGTTATCCCAGCTTGGACTGCAGTTTCAGTGCTTCACAGTTGGTTTACTGCTGACACTTGCTATGCTTTCTTTGCCTGGACTTTTTGTATCACAGATACTACTGTACCTCTTTCCTTTTTGAGAGTAGTGGCATGAATGGAGAATCACATGGCTGAGTAAATCAAATCTGTAGGAGATACAGGACATACTCAAGCAAGCCCTTTATGTTGAACTTGTCAATGGTTCTATTCTATAGTTTGTAAAAGACATTATGTTCCTCATGGTAAAGTGTGCTTTCTATTAAGCTTTCATTGAGAACTGGGAGCTGTGAGAGAGCCCAAAACTGCCAGAGCTTTGAGGTAGTGCTGCCTGAACCTTTTCCTTATAAAGAGCTTTCCAGAGAGGATCCGAACGGCTTTGAAGTTCAAAAAGCCACGTTCTTTTAGGCTATGAACTGGAATAATTAATAAAAGCTATAGAAAATTACAAGTGGCAAGGTGAAGCAGAATGGAAATACAACAAGGTTTATAAATCAGTGACCTCCTTCTCCCTGTGACCTGGCAGGATGAGCTTTGCTTTCAGTCATCTCCTCGCTCCTGTGTTCCTACAAACTCTGACAGTGGTTAGTGGTCCTTGGCCCTATCTCCTCTTGGTCTGCTCGTAGCCCTTTGCTGCTCTTGGCAATCATTCAGGCTCTTTTTGAGCTGCAGGATCCGGGTGTTCTTGCTCTCTCTCTCTTTGCCTTTTCCTGTCTCTGCCCTGCAGTAACACAACTGCTGCATTTCCCAAAGAAATGATGAAGCTTCTGCCACCTCCTAGACCTCCACCAGGCTGTCGTGCCTTTTAGTGGAATGAGAACAGGCAAATTTAGCAAGTTAAAAGGCAGGGTTGCATATCGAATGCTACACGTGTACGTTGTCAAGAGTGACGATGAAGATTCCCCCCATGTGATCATACAGTATAGCAAGTGTGTTAGTTGTATGCATGTATGAAGCTTGCCATGTATAATTACATGTACCCAAGATTGGTGCTAGCCCATTAATGTGTATATTTGTATATTGATGTTACATAATATATTCAGTTAAGAGATACTGTGAATCACTTAAAATGTATAAAAATGTTTTAAAGGATAGCAGAGGTTCAGAAGACACACAACATCCTAAGAGATAAAATATTAGTCCTTTAAAATGACTGTGTATCCTGCAAAAGTGTTCTTGACTCAGGGAATTTCACTTAATTTCTTGCCAATTAACATAATTACTGACTTGGGCATTGAGAAATGAAGAAGCCAATTAAACAAACACTTGAGGAAGACACCTTTCCTCCCCCCTCCTCAGGCCCAGCTCCAGCCTGGGTACCTCTCCTGGTGTCCTGGCCTCCACTCCCCTTGCTCCCGCCGCAGGGCACGCTCAGGCCGTTCTGCCGTGCAGCAGGGCAGGCTCCGAGCCTCGTCGCTTCTTTCTGCCGCTCCTTCCTTACTCATCTCCTCCGCTCTGGTGGGGGCCCTCCATGGGGACCCTTCCTCACAACATCTGAGCAGGTGCCATGTTCCCCTCCAACTGGTTGACTCTCTGGGTAGGATGGGGCAGATGGTAGAGCTGGCTGGGACCAGGCGGTTACGACTCGCTGGCACTGCTAGAGCCACCTGGGACTGGCTGGAATCAGTGCAGGGCACTGCACAGCCACCCCACCTCTCACACGGGACCCCCAGCGGCCCCTGCTGCCAAACTCTGCCCCTTGTGCCCAGTGTGTGCTGTGAGGTTATTGTTTCTTGTTTATTAATTGCTGTAGGGACCATTTAATGGTAGCCTGTCAGCTCGTTAATCAGTCAGCTCTCAAAGTGGCCTGTGTGAGAGTGGAGGTGGAGTGGATGGAGTTGAAACAAACTTAAGTTGTAGGAAACTTGCTCAGACTGACTTCTTGCTCAGACACACTTCAAGAAAGACCTTGAGGTGCTGGAGCGAATCTGGAGAAGGGCAACGAAGGTGGGGAAGGGTCTGGAGGGTAAGTCTGATGGGGAGCGGCTGAGGGGGCTGGGGGGGTTTAGTCTGGAGAAGAGGAGGCTGAGGGGA
>NW_009622752.1:11459-17912 GCF_000690535.1 Cariama cristata
TGATGATCCCAGAGGGCTCTTCCAACCTCATAGATTCTGTGATTCTTTTAAAGGTAGGTTCCTTTTTTATAGTGAAAATCTGTTTTGTCTTGCTAGCCTAAGAACTTCTCTGTTATTAAAAAATACTGAGGGTAGCATGACCTGTGAAATGTTCTCGGAAAGATTTCTGAGTCCTGGAGAAGCCGGCAGGCAGTGAGCTGCCTCTTACTGCATAGGAAATTCACATTTCCTTGGTTTTCACTGGAACTAAAATATGAAATTACTGTTAAAGTAAAGGTTCATTCAGGTAGGATAAAGGTACATAAGCACGCAAGACATATGCCTGGCATCAATGACTGTTCATTTAGATGTTGTTTTTCCAGAGCGCCCTTGGGATATATATATCCCTTTTAAAAACAAGCATGCCTAATAAAGTTAGAATAGGTATAAAATGACTAGAAATGTTTTTTCAAGCAGGTCCAGGTGGCATTAGTGCTCTCTTCCATAGGCATAGTTTACGAGATGTCTCTGGTGTTGGTCTTCCAGGCCAGCTGCCCGCTGTCCCGAGTAATACTGTTTCTCCTGTCTGAATACCTGAATTGCACAATCCATGTATTCAAATCGATAAACTAAGCTATGTTGCAGAAACATAACTGGTTGTTGTGTCTCAGTATAGTAATCGAGTTATATATCCACCCAGTTGGCCAGGTTTTTCATTTGTGTGACTCGGCAGAACTGTACTGAAATTTATGAACTAAATGAATAGTAATAGCTCAGAATTGCCACGATTGTTTAATCAATATAAGTGATTTTAAAATCCTTGCTACTGTATTTTATTTTGTCAGTTAAAAACAAAAAGGAGTAGGCATTGCTTTATTTGAAGCATAGCCTTACATTTCTGTTTCAGTGTAAGGACCAGTTATCCTAGTGCTTTATAGCCAACTGCTGGGTTTTTTGTAGGCCTCATATATTGGTTTATGGAAACCTCTTCTCTGACAGGTTTCTTACTTCTAGCATGATAATTTCTCTGAGGAATCCTTATTTACTGACTCAGACCTGCATTCTCAGGTGCATATGAGTTGTCCCATTAAATCCAACTGAACCACTTAAAGCAGGTCCTAATGCTCATTGCTTATCGGTATGTGTGGGCTCCTTCATGGCAAAGGCGGTGCAGTTCCTCCAGGTGCTGAGAGGGTTCACATCGAAGTCAATAGAAGCGTGAAAGGACTCACCACATTCGGAGAGTGAGTCTACAGACATTATCCACGTACACACAATTACGAGGTTTCCAGTTTCTCACCCAGCCTTACGCTGGGTAAGTAATTTAAGCCATATCCTGGCTGTACTTTCTACAGTAATTCAGACACAGAGTTCTCTCCAGTCTTCTTTGCCATTTGGTAATACTTAACCATGGCAACATTTCTGGCTATTGCAAATTTTGTCATCATTTTGTGGCATTTTATCTGTACTGTGCAAAACACTGTAAACACGTTAGCATTGTAAGATGGTAAAAATTATTTTTATGTTGCCTATAATTGTTGGTACTAGTAGGCTGGGTGTTCGCACTTCAAACCTTGTGTTCAGTAGTAGTGCAGCTTCTGGTAATTTCTTCAATATTTTATGCTAGCCCTATGCTTAACCCTTTTGTACAGCACATGCATTTAGCTTCTGCAAGGAACTAACCTCAAGATCGCATGTAGAAGTCTTTCATCCTTAACTGTGTTTAGTAATATCTGTACAAAGACTTCATAAATGTATACGTGAGTTTAAATTAGAAATAATAACCAAGCAAAGGAAAAACAACTAATCTTTCCAATGTGTGCTCTTGACTTGAGTGGTTACTTCTGCAGTGCCCATTTCTGTGCTCTCCAACGACTCCATGTGTTGGCTACCACCATCTGTTGTGTGGTAGCAGAGACTGTGCTGGGAATCTCTCTGCATGGGGCTTGACTTTTCCCAGTCTTTTGTGGAGCAGTAAATGCACGTTTCTAAGTACTGTAAAATATATACGATGCATTGCTCATTTATTTCAAACAGCAGCAAAATAGTATTCTTAGACTGTGAAGACAGGGCTCAAATTGATTAGTTCTGAAAATGTGAGTATTCTCTGTAAGACAAAAAGCTATATGTTAAATGATTTAATAGTTGGATAATTGGAAGCAGAGATAGGAGACCATTTAGGAGAGGTGAAGTTGAATAAAAAAGTGGTTAGTATGACTGGATATACTAGCAGAGGGGAAGCACACAAACAAAATCCAGCTTGAATAATAAAATATTTACTAAATAATTGGTTGTGGCTCACAGTGCTTGCCTTGGGCATGTTGCACTCTTAGCAGATACTACTCTTGAGAAAGGTTTAATGTGTGTTTCAAAACATTCAGATATACAACTTGTTGCATTCTCCATGTATGAAGACTGTAGTAGCTGTCGCTGGAGATCAAAGTTCAGCTTCTTAGTTCTGTTCTTCAACAATGCAAAATAATCTGGTTGGAGTTATACTCACCCTTATTTTAAAGCTTTTGTGCTGCCAGGGTGGTACAGTCGTCCCTGGTAGATCTGGGAACTCAAGAATGAGCTTATCCAGTATGGGCTAAGCCATTCTGAGGTGGAAACTGAACCTGGAAGCGGACAAACTAAAAGAAAAGTCTTGTTATCTCACTGTCGACAAAAGCAAATACTTTCTTTGCTTTCTAGGCTGCTGTATTTTACTCATGCGTTGTACAGAGGTGCAACAGGAGTCCACAAAGTATCTGCTTTCATCAAAAGTACAAATCAGGTTTTAGAGTAAAGTTTTTTGCAGGAAAGGATGCGTGCGTGTTACCACTTTTTTTGTTCTTTGAAGAATGAATTTATGTGACTTAAAATGAAAAAGATTTAGTGTAAACTCAATATTTTGGAGCAGAGAAAGCAGACATTAAGAGAGGACACATTTGAGAGAAGCATCCTCAGGAGAAAACATACTAATGGTTGTTCCAATAAGAGAGGAAAGTTGCCAGCCATGAGAGAGATCATAAATAACATAATATTTCTTTTTTGTCTTCCACACATCCTTCTGCTATATTACTTCAATATCTGTTGTGCAAATCCAAAACATATTTTCTCTGTTGGTTGTTCATGATCAGCTAAGAGAAGTTTATGTTACAAGAAAACATAAATATCGCAAGATTATCAAGGCTAAAGGTGAAGACAAGTGTTTTATGATTTCATCTAGCTGTGTCCGGGTGAGATTGCATTCTTGCAAATAGCCAATACAACGGAGACTAGTAATTGTACTCTTTGTTTAACTCTCACTTCCCTGTGGTCTTTAAAGCTTGTATTTCATGTTACAAGCATGAAAGAGGCAATGAATTAATGGTGCAAAATACTTTAAACTGTAGATTGTGAAGTGCCTGCCAGGAACATGTGAGCGTGTGTTCAAACCTTAGTTCTAATTAACAAGAGGAAAAGAGTTGTTTCCAGATGCTTAGGGAGCTGTGTCTTTTTCATAGGGGGTTGTTTCAGTGGAAGAAGAGTGGGAGCATATTCTGAATATATTTAGTTGCAATCTGACCTGGTAAAGTATTTAGCTATTAATGTGGTAGTGAAGATTTTACCTCTGATGTTTTGAGATAGAAAGCTAATACTCAGTTCTGAAGCGGACATCTTAAAATGCTTAAGCTGTAGTTGTTCTTTCTCTAACAACTGTCCTGTAAGTACTTACAAAGAAATCAGAAAAGACGTTTTAAAGTTAGGTTTAAATGTCTCTTATAAAATAATATGCATTTACTAGTACGAGTATCTTCAACCACTTGGGAATTTTCATTTCTGTTCTGAACTGATGTCCCAGGATGTCACAAAGACCAGTTACACCGTTCTGACAGATCTCCTTAATGTGACCTTGTGGTGTAGAGGCAAGCTGATCTCAGAGGAGACTCAAGATCTAACCTTCACTTTTTAGCTAAACACTATTTTCAAAAGTAATCTAAAGTTACTTAAATTTGTATTTCTAAAGGCCTCAGAGAAGGCTGTATAATGTACCACAGCGCTATTCTGAAAGGATGATATTCTAGATCCTAAATGTCAATGCTATGCTTTGTTGAAGGAAGTTAGTCTTAGCTAAAATTAAAGGCATTATATTAAAACTCCTTGATTTGAACTGAGTTCTGTGTAGGGGAGATGGTCAAGTCTGAGGGCATAAAGCTTGTTCCTTGTTCATTGAAGTGTTCCTATTAGGCTGATCACTTGTTCCATAATATAGCTGTATGAACAAATGAATAGCTTGAAATCAGACCGACCTTGATGTTTTTTAGAGGCATGCACAGGTATAAGTGTGTAGAACTTAACTGAACAGTCCTAAGAGTGCATCTGAAGAAGACTAATCCAGTTTCTGTTTGCACACTCCAAATACATATGTTAAGTAACCCACACTATTTTGACACAATTCCTTTTCAAAATAGAACAGATTTATTTTTTAATGTCTTTTTTAAATTTTTTTGCAAAAGGGTCCTCCTATAGCTTGTATTTTGAATATAAAACACTCCAGGTGTTTGTGATGAGTAAGAAGAAAATTAGCTTGTGCAACATCTGTTATTGACTGGTGGTAACAATGAACTCAGTAGTTTTGTCTGTCTCTGTTATCTGCAGTATGACTCTTAAAAGTAAACCCTGCCAAAGAAAGCATTAAATATCTATATAGTAGAAACTGAAATGGTAATTTTCAATTCAAAACATAATGCTTTTAGACATTTTGGAAATTCTGAGACTAAAGGCACTCCCCAAAGGAAAACGTTTGCTTCTTCTAGTCTGTAAGTTGGCCTTACTTAGTGTGTTACATGTAATGTTAAGCTAGGTCTGCATAGATCAGAGCAGAAAGTGTCACATTTACTCTGCCCGCGTCATGAGCCAGCCAGATGTGTGAGGTAATTCTGGTCACATTCTAGTGAGTACGTCCAGCCTTGTAATCCACACTATGTGGAAGAATGTATTTGTTGGGTTGTGGCATCATTCCTTACTCCTGTAGACATATGTCTACCTGTCTCTGTTAGTCCAGGACAATGTGAATGCCTGTACTGGATTGCAGAAGTTTATCTAGACTCATGCTGGAAAAAGAAGTGCTGATACCACGAACTTCAGAAATACTAGCGAAGTTCCCAGATAGAAAAGAACCAACAGAAGACATATCCAGTATTGATGGAAGGCTTCATACTCTGTCTGAATCTTTCTGTTTCCAAGGTTTCCTCATTGTATCTCTGGATATCAAAATAGATAGAGACTAGCTAATATAAAAACAGAGAGCACTGCGATTCTAGAGTGAAGTATGGGAATGTTTGTGTCAATATCGTATGTTATCTCTATGTTCAGTGGTTTTGATATGAACATCTTAACAGAGAAGAGATGATACAGAGATGATAAATAAAGATGTAAATGGAGGTCAATCCCTCTATTGCCAAATCGCATACTTCCTATGTTGTGTGAAGGAAGTCAGTTCAAAGCTGACTGGCTCATTTTGACTTGAGATGTAGAATGAGTGGGGTAATGGAAACAGAAACATCTGTGTCTTTGCAAAATTGGAGATAGGAAGGTGGGTAAGAAAATGATCTGATCCTATCAGCAATATCTCATAATATACTTGAATCCATCATAAGATAACTATGCATAGCACCAGAGTAACAGGACATACAGGAGATAAAGCTTAGCTCTCCTTAGACTAGCAGGGCAAATGAGTCACAAGCATCACCAAGTTAGATCAGGTGGGAGGCATCACAGCACACTACCAAACGCTTTTGAAACAGCCTGCTCATGGGACTGCATGGGCTCCTGACTCACAGGCCCTTATAGCAGAAAGACAGGGCAAATCCTGCCATTGCTCAGAGATAAGTGTGAGACCAATCCCATCCACAGCAGGTGCCATCAAGGTCATCCATGGTCAGCCATCCTCCTGCTCCCGTTAACACGTTCCAAGTCGTCTTTGTCCTGGCTGGTTACCCAGTGAATATTTTTTTATGCAGTGAACTGTTCCAGCTCTTACATTCTTGCTCCTGGGTAATATGAGTTGCAGTTCTGACGAGCTGCACTCTACCTGTCCTTGGCAGGCACTGTTAATGAGGATGGCTTAATGACATCTCCCTTTGATACAGTCACACTGTGCTCTGTGTAATGGTAGCTAGCTGTGAATCTGTCTTCAAAGTAAATTTATATTGATGATGCAGTTGCCTTAAATTATGTTCTTCAGCTTTATGTGTTCTGTTTGTCCTCACCTTTTTTGTTTTGTAGCCTTGCTTTTGTGGCCTTATTTCCTCAGCAGACTGGGTTTATATGATGACTCTGTCTAACAATCCCTTCCCTAATCATTACGGACCCATGGCTAAAGTTGACAGAGGAGTACCTCAGTCATCATGGCAGGAGAAGGTGGAGAGAGTACAAGATGGGCCGAGGCCAATTGTATGAGATTCAACAAGGCCAGGTACTGGGTCCTGCACTTCGGTCACCACAACC